>NW_017307358.1:35141-111149 GCF_000935625.1 Nanorana parkeri
ATATAATTTTAATTGACACAGTTATGTATATATTGTATCTAGATATAGAGCACATTTGAGAGCGCAGCACATTACATTTATAATATTTATATTATTTTTGCTTCTCGCTGGAACTAGTGCTTCCTGAACGCGAAGTGCATAGTTTATTTAGTCTTTATCACATTGATTATTGTAATCACATTTGATTTACCTTTGCTGCTAGCAAGGATATTTTTTCTTTTGTAGAAAATAGAGTGGTTAATTTGGAGGAGTTTTTTGAACACTCTGAACACAGAACAAGGGATAATTTACATTTCACGTTCAATAAATGAAAACACAAATTAGAAAAAAAGACTAAATATGGTGGGATCTGACCACAATAAATAAATACCTTACAGATGCTCTAGTCCCCAGACATCTCCGTTGGGAGGTACCCCCAAATGATGGGACTTCAGATAATGATTCTTTTAAGGAATGGTATACATTCTTTAATAACAGTGGTCTAGAATTACTGAAATTATAAATGAAACGCAAACAACGAAAGTTGGCAAAAATTAATGGAGATATAGAGAATCTGAAAGGAAAATTAACCTCTTTTAAAGAAAGTAGGGGGTATATTACAGCTACTAATGAATTAAAGGAACACTTGCAACAAGTAGACCATGAGGTGAAAAATATCAAAAGGAAAAAATACAATACAGACAAAAATGAATATATCTGTAAACAAGTCTTTAAATGGCAAATAAAGATTTTTTAACAGGGTAACCCTGAGTCAACACACACATCACCAGAGAGGCACATACCCCAAGAAGTCCAGGAGAGTCCCTATAATGGAGGAGGAAAACATGAGAAATAAGAGAGAGCAAACACCCAGGAGGATAAAACAACCTGTTAGGTCACAAAATGGGCATACGAGAAACCAATGGGAAAATAACACTCATTACCCCAGGCAAGGGGGATATGGCAGGGATCAACACACAGGGACAAACACACAAGGGTATGAACGGACAAGATATGATAACTTCTCAGCACAAAGGTACCCAATACATACACAGAACATACACTGAGTGGCCAGATTATTATGACCACCCCATCAGTACTTCGTTGGGCCACGAGATGACCCCACGAGATGACTTCGTTGGGCCGCCTCGTGACTCCACGAGATGTTGAAAGGTGATGCGAGGAATCTTACACTGCACTGTTGCCCTTCTGTTGTCTTGTACCAGTCTTGCCACCCTCCGTTCTGTCCTAACATTGACTAGTCGCTGACGGCCACAATTCGCACGTTCAGACCCAGATTTTCGGCTTACAGTCCAGTCTTTAAACACTTTAACAACAGCTGCTCTTGAACATTTAATGAATTCTGCTGTTTTGCTGATACTCGCTCCATGGCTTGAGTGCCAACAATCATCCCACGTTCAAAGGTTGTTAAATCGCGTTGTTTACCCATATCTTCAGAAAACAATCACTTCTACTGTCATGGTAAACAACCTGCTTGCCTATTTATAATGGTCTGGCCCTCTAGCAACTTCAGCGCGAAATTATAGCTAATTTGCCTACAAACGTCAGGTGGTCATAGTAATCTGGCCACTCAGTGTATATTCCCCCTTGGGAGAATACCATGAGACTCAAAGAGAATGTGATTTTTTTTATGGGGGAAGACGGAGGGGCCCACAAGAAAAGAGAGGGAGGAACTTTTACCACAGAGTGCAAGACTTGGTAGAAAGAGGAGGGGATGTAGGGCAGAAATACGCCACAGGAAAGAGGAGTGCACTATTAAGGAGTTAATTTCTTGTGACACAGAGGGAGTGGTGTACGCTCTGGAAGGTCCTTGTCGACTTCAGTACATAGGTCGCACCAGTAGAAAATTAGCTATTTGTTTTAGGAACATATTTACAACATCAAACATGGACATAAAGATCATGTGTCATTACATTTTGCTAAACACCATAATAAAAATCCTAAATGTCTACAATTTTGGGGGGTACAACGTATTGCTAAACATTGGAGAGGAGGAAACTTTAGATGCAGACTAGCCATGAACAAAACCGGGGTTGATATATAGAGCGAAGACTCAGGCACCCAAAGGGCTCAACATAGGTTCAATTTAAATTGTTATATTAGTGTAGGGATCTAGAATTTTTCTAAATTCTCCTCCTACACTTTTGTGATCTGTTAGGGTAGATTATTCAGCTTAGCTGTGCTGGCTTGTGTTCTCTAAGTGTGCAGTGATTATTCCTAGTCACATGCTGTGTTGGGTGTCCACGAGCAGGGTGTGCTAGGATAACACTCCACATGAAGGATGTTTAATGCCTGGCCAATCAGTAGGTCTGGGGAGCCTGCTGTGCATGCTGGGAGAGCTTCCTGGCACAGTCTTTGATGATGCGACAGTGATTCATTAAACTAGGCCCCAGGCCTGAGGGCCCAGGGGTATGGAAGATGTGAGGATCTCCCGGTCTGGGAGGTGTCCTTAAGATGCTGACTGCCACTTTACACATCAATGGTTCGGCCTCACCTGGAGTATGCGGTGCAGTTTTGGGCACCGGTACACAGAAAGGATGTCCTTGAACTGGAGAAAGTCCAGCGGAGGGCGACCAAACTCATCAAGGGGATGGAGGACCAGAACTATGAGACAAGGCTACTAAATATAAACATGTTTACGTTGGAAGTAAGGAGATTAAGGGAGGACATGATTTTCATGTACAAAATGTTCAATAGTCATAGCAACATTAGCAACAAACTCTTTAAGATTAATTCCATAACAAAGACTAGAGGCCACCACCTAAAACTGGTAGAAAAAAAAATTCAAACACAAGGGGCGTAGGGGGTTCTTCTCAGTTCGCGCGGTTAGGGTCTGGAACTCGCTGCCTCAAGCAGTGATTTCCGCAAATAGTCTGAAATCATTCAAGAAGCTTTTGGACGACTTCCTTAGAGACCGTAATGTAGAAGGGTACAGGTACTCTTAAGAATGAGAACACTCATGGACCTATACACACACACACACACACACACACAATAGGTTGGACTTGATGGACTTATGTCTTTATTCAACCTCAAATACTATGTAACTATGTACCAATTAAGTGTTATCCTGGGCTAGAGGAAGCAAGCTGCAGGTGTCACCCACAGAGATGGTGAGTGACAGACTGAGTTTCAGAAGCAAACACTAGAACCTTCCACTGGTGTCATGCCTTGGTGTAATGACTGAACATACACTGGAACCTCAGTTACAAGGAGCCACATTGACATGGTATGTGTCCAGTCAGTATAGCTGCATAGAAGAAGGAACCAGAAAGATATACATCTATATCGAAGACCAGAATATGTTTTGTTATACCAAAAAGGGTATCCTGTGCTCCCTCATCCTCCTATCTTTTATTCTCCATGCACAAGCAGAATAAAACTACTTTAATTTTTCCAAGTGACTGAAGCTCATTACTCTTTTTCACTACTGATCAGAGTTGTAAGTACAGAAGAATATGCCCATGGGCCAGGTAATTCCCATCTGGGGGTCCCACTTCCACACCACAAGACCCAGCTAGGTGGAGGCACTGTCGCTAAAAGATATATCCAGTCCCATACTCCCACTTAGCGGAGGCTCAGGATTTTCAAGTTACCCACAGGTTGGCAGCGGTAGCCGATCGGAGACAGTCATCTCACATGACCCCTCCTCCCCCGAAACAGGGATACATTAGCATTTCTTAAATAGAGGTATAAGTAGACATTACTAAATATATATCTCCGTTTGTGAGAATTATTCCACGGTCATCTATGTCATTTGGGTTTCTGAGTGGTTGTATATATACTATAATATTGCCATATGTATAAGGGGTTAATTGATGAATTAATGGACTCAATCTCAGCCAACATTACTTACTGCCTTATGTACATTTGTAAGGATCGCGGCACGTCTGTGCCTTCCAGGCTGGAACGCAGCCTCAAACCAGGAAATTGTGAAAGAGCAGATGCGTTCCAGCCTGGAACGCATCGGCCCGATGACGTCACTGGCACCTCCTCGTTCCTTCCTCCTTAAAACGCCGGCAGACAGTCAGCTCGGTGTTCCACTATAGCTACTGTGGAGTGAGCACCTGCTGACTCTGCCGGCCATTCGAACCCTGGACCCCCACAACCTGGAAAGAGACAGACCAGCTGTGAGAGGATCAGAACACGGCAGCTTCCCCCTGCTCCGGGACGAACTGAGAAGCCTACAAACAGCAAGTATCTGTGACATCTATTACTGGAGTCGGCTCCATCTGCTGGTTGCTTCTATAATTGCATCTGATTGTCACCACTCTAACCATAGGAGAACTGTGAACTGCAATTACTACCTACTAAATATGTGACTGGGGAACCTTACTATTACTGATTGACTTCATACTGCATGTATGCTTAAATGTTGTACCTCCTGAACTAAACTCCTGCAAGGTATAGAAGAATACCAAAGGACTGAGGTGATCTTGAACCTCAGTAATCCATTGCAACTATTAACCTCTCATGCTCCAGAGAATCTAAAATCATTCTCTCCTTGACCCTGCGTATGCTGGAAATACGCACTGGTCTCTAATACTACCCTCTTTTCTTTACGGTACATGATGGTAGGACTCCTAACTCTCAATTGACAGAGAGAGAGACGCCAGGAGTCCGACACTGAATACCGTTCTACTACACTACCGGCTCCATTAGTTGTTCCGCAGCTGAGATTCAAACCCTGTCTGGCCAGGCCCTCACAACAACTATTAACCTCTCATGCTCCAGAGAATCTAAAATCATTCTCTCCTTGACCCTGCGTATGCTGGAAATACGCACTGGTCTCTAATACTACCCTCTTTTCTTTACGGTACATGATGGTAGGACTCCTAACTCTCAATTGACAGAGAGAGAGACGCCAGGAGTCCGACACTGAATACCGTTCTACTACACTACCGGCTCCATTAGTTGTTCCGCAGCTGAGATTCAAACCCTGTCTGGCCAGGCCCTCACAACATTTTTCTCTCTTGATGTTCCTTTGTATCATACTTATCTTGTTTTATATTTTAACTTTTAATATAACTGACACATAAGGATCCTATTCCGTGTCTAGAGTGGTAGTTGGGGTTGCAAGATTTGCCAATTGTCCTTATACTTCCAAAAAAATATCCCAAATTGAAGGCACGTTCACATATGGATCTGGAGAAGAGAGCTCCAGCTGACACTATCTCCGTAAGAATGAAGAGCAGTGAGATATGTTGGGCGAGGGGCGGAACCTAATGAGACTGTATGTATTCATGTCACAAAGTATTCTGTTATCTCTAGAGAAGAGAGCCTCAGCTGACATCACCCATGGGAGATTGCTTTAGTGGTTAAATATGTCAGGTGGGAGGCGATGCTGAAAGATAAATTATGCATGGTTACCTAGGAAACGCAATTAGTTATAAGGTGTTCAGTTCTCCCCTTCCCTGATGAAGTCACATGTCCTATGACATAACACACATAGGGAGGAGCTTGGCACTGAACCGAAAAGACTGCAGTGTTGCTACGTATAATAGGAGAGTGTTATCTCTTTGAAAGCTGTTTTTACCATCTATGTTTGTAAGTACATTTTTTATATTAAACTTTATACATTTCACGGAGTGCACTGTGGAGTGTCCCTCTTTTGTCTCCATCTCCTGAAATTTTTTTAATACCACTGGAGAGCGATTCCACCACTGGAGAAGTATGTCCCTATCAGGGATCCCAACCTGAAAGAAGCAATTTCAGGGAGGTGTCCCTCTCATTTCAGGGAGGTGCCCTCCCCCCCCCCTCCATTCTGTGGAGGGAGTTTAGGGGGGGCCGGGAGAGAGCACCCCCCCTGAAATGATGGCAGATAGCACAGGAAGCAATAGCCTCTTTGCTATCTGCAGGTTTTTCTTTTTTAGTATTCTGACAGTTGCAGAAATAAAATAAATAAAAAAAAGGCATAGGAAAGCATAGCTAGATTCCTACTTTGCAATAGCCAATAGCAAACTAGCTATTGCACCCGCCCTCTGCTGCTTTCAATCACCAGAAGAGGACCTGATAGAAAACTTCAGGTCCCCCTCTGCTTATTGACAGCAGCAGTGGACAGGTACATTAGCAAAGTGAAATAGCCAATAGGAATCTACCTATGTTTTCCTATGCCTTTTTTTTTTCTGACTGACGGCGGGCGGCAGCTCCCGATGTCAGAAAAAGAAAAAAAAGATCACTGGGAAAGGTTTACTCTGCTCGATCAAACAGATAAACCTTTCCAGGAGTAAGTGTTTCTCTCCCGGGTGGCCGGGAGCCGCTATCTAATAGCGGGAGACTCCCAGAGAGTCCTGGAGAGTTGGGATGTCTGCCTAAAGGTGCCAATACACTGCTCGATTCTTGTACGAGAATCGCGGGAAATCCCACGATCGTACGAGAATCGAGTAGTGTGAACAAAGACGTGCGACCGTTTCTACTGTACGGTTGCACGTCTTTTGTCTAAGGAGCACGCTAGAAAACCAGCTGAAAATCATACGATTTTCGGCTGGTTTGAACGGTGCTCAGGAGACAAATGCCGAACGCGCCGGTGTGCGCACGCGCACACTGCTCGTTCAGCATTGCGGTCATCGGAAGCCCGCCCCTCAGGGGGGCGTGCGATGATCGAGAGTACGATCTGCCTCTCCAAGATGGGCAGATCGTACGTTTTTTAAAATTACTTTGTACAGTGTATGGCCACCTTTATAGTGGAGAAAGAAAGAGGAAATCTTTTTCACTCTTGAAACACCTGGTATTTTCCCACCTGAGATTGAAAAGGGAAGTGGCTTTCTTAGACCTTTATAACGTTAGGTCGTATGGAGAGGTGAGAGTTAAGGTGGCCATACACTGTACAACCATCGCAAGACCTTAGTCTTGCGATGGTTGTAAAGTGATTTAAAAAACGTACGATCTGCCCATCTTGGACAGGCAGATCGTACTCTCGATCATCGCAAGCCCGCCCCCCTGAGGGGCGGGCTTCCGATGACCGCAATGCTGAACGTGCAGTGTGAGCGTGCGCACACCGGCCCGTTCGGCATTTGTCTCCTGAGCACCGTTCAAACCAGCCGAAAATCGTACGATTCTCGGCTGGTTTTCTAGCATGCTCCTTAGACAAAAGACGTGCAACCGTACAGTAGAAACGGTCGCACGTCTTCGTTCACACTGCTCGATTCTCGTACGATCGCGGGATTTCGTACGATCGCAGGAGTGGAAAGTGCATTCACTTTTGTATTGGAGGCACTATTCACTTTATGCTGTAGGATATATGCATCACAGTGGATATCTTTGTAAAGTGGACTACTATCATCTAATTTTGCTGCTATTATCATTTAATGGATATATTTGTTTTACCTGTTTGTTTGTAACATATATATGTATATGTATACTGATTACAACATTTTATTTATTGCACTGTGATTAACTTTGGTGACTGTGCCATCTTGAGTCCTTCTAAGCATACACAATATTTGGGGGACTTTGGGTATTCCAATATATCAATGTGCAGTATATATTCATAGCTATTTAGGAGAACTTGGAAATAGTTACATTGTTGTGCAGCTGTTTGGGTTGGTTACATAGTTGCATAGTTAGTCAGGTTGAAAAAAGACACATGTATGGTTCAATTTGCTCCAACAAGGAAAAAAATTCCTTCCTGATCCCATAAGGCAATCGGATATTCCCCGTATCAACAATCTCTGATGTAATATTCTGTGCATTTAGAAAATACATCCAGATATTTTTAAACAATTAACTGAGCTAGCTAGAACTAGCCCCTGGGGGAGTCTATTCCACATTTTCACAGCTCTAACTGTGAAGAATGCTTTCAGTATGCAAAGGTTAAACCTCTTTTCCTCCAGACAAAGAGTGCCCCCTTGTCCTTTGCAGTGACCTTAAAGTGAATAATTTGGCACCAAGCTCACTGTATGGACCATTTATGTATTTATACATGATGATAATGTCCCACTTAATCGCCTCTTCTCCAGAGAGAACACAATGCAGTCGTGAGTGGCCACCACACTGGGCCCCCCCGGTGTGACCTCTCCCCCTCAATATAAAATTAGTAACAAACAAAGGAAAAAAGAAAAGGGTTTCTGAGAGGTATTACACCACAGCTTCAAATTTTTGTATAACATTGATTTTATTACACATGTACCATAAATATATATACAAAAAACAGACAACAGTTAATTGAAAAAACCCTAAAATAGATTAATTGTATCAGGAGCGTATACCCATAACGCATTCTGTACATAACAGTTATAGATCAAATAAATATTCCTTTTTTAGATTTTTACCTGTTTTTACATATGATTGTTTTCATTTAGTGTTGCACATAAGGTACAAGAACCATAGTCCAAAATCCTGTGCCCACATATACACATCTCTGCGTGCCTCCACCCTTTTTGACAAGTTCCATAGATTGTGAGTAAAAACAAAAAAAGAGGTCACTCCCTTTAGCCAGTTACGTTTCTTTATTTATCCTTGTAATTAGTAGTAGGTGTGTCTCCCCCCTTTCAGGCTGATAATAGATGTATCTACATCTCACCTCAACCCTACTACATAAATAGATAAAAAAGTGAAATAACAATCGTGATTATATGTGTTTAAAAGTACAGATGCTCCTCGCTTAACGACTTACCTGTTTTGCGACCACTCGCACTTACGACCGTCCTCCGAGCGACCTCCGACCTCGCGCGCCAGTGCGACGTGTCGCCGGAGGAAGTGACGTCCTCCGATCTTCACTGCGGGTCCTGGCGAGTATTTTCAGTGCCCGATGTACAGTACACTGTTCGGTACTGTACATCTGCAACGCTATACAGTACTGTACTAATGCAGTACAGTACTGTATAGAGTTCCTCACTTAACGACCAATCCGTTTAACGACCTGGTCGTAGGAACGGAACTCGGTCGTTAAGTGAGGAATACCTGTATGTATCTGTGTTAAAGTCAATATGTTCATCTGTGATTGCCACCATAGTATTCATCATTTTGTGAATATAATGTGATCTCAGTAATGTTGATAATAAGTGTCCATAGATATCCCTATAGTGTTCAACAATCTAAAATGAATGTGTCCCCCTAGGGGGCTAGTGTCTTACAGTCACGCATTTAGTGATTAGACCTATGTGTATCGAACATAGTGAATATCCGACCCCCTCCTCTCTCTCCCCCCACCCCCTTACTTTTAGCAAAAATATCCGAACATACCAAAAGAATAAAAATTCCATAGGGCAAACATAACCCACCGCACCGCAATCTTCACCTCATCCAAGAGGAGTTCAAAATCAGATCTCCTACCCCAAGGGTATATAGATCTTCAAACATCCAGGCATATGGTATGTATCAACATCTCCCTTCTTTTTATTTTACAGACAGGCATATCTATTTAGTTTCACATACCTGTCAGTTCTAATCATGGTGTTCAAGGTTAAAAGAAGGGGGGGAAGGAGAGGTCACACCGGGGGGGCCCAGTGTGCTGGCCACTCACGACTGCATTGTGATTTCTAATTGAGGATCCGGAGGTTTTTATCCTATCGGATCCTATTGTAGGTGGCTAGTATTTACATTGGACCCCCTTTTGATGCTGTAACTTTATGTTTTCAATGCAATTGTAAATAAGCAATAGTAGTGCATTTTCTTGAGAAATAATCCAATGATGTCCGATATGTGGAGTATGTCCTGGGATGGGCTTATGGTCAAAATTCAAACAAATTGTTCGAGTCAGCATGCGAGGGAACCCAAGATGAGCACTTTTCTATCCAAACTTAAAAAAACTTTTAGAAAGAAAATCTCAGTGCTTCTGGCACAAGAGATTCTTTGAGCGATATAGAGATGAGGAATTAAGTCCATGGGGCCTTCGTATACAGATATTCCCCAATATCAGAAACATTGATTTGGACTTGAAGTCAGCTTGGGAGAGTAACTTGCAAATATGTTCATTTAATATGATGGAGATCCTAAGGGACTACTACCATAGAGAGCTGCTGAGCATTGACGAAGAGATCAAGACCTTGTACTCGGTGCACAATACGTTGAGCTTCTCACCGGTCTTTGAGACTAAAGAAAAGGAGTTACTAGCGTACATAGAAAATTATAATAAGGAGATTTTCCAAAGAAAGGATCATAAGTTTAACCGGGACAAGTCAGCTTATTGTGCAGGGTATGCATACAAATGGGGACAGAGTAACCAGAATAGACGTGAATTTGGTCAGGCGAGAGGCAATGAGGGGGATGAGATGGATTCAGGCTCATCAACCCAAACGTCAATATCGTCCTTTGTGGATGCCGAGGAGATTTAACTCTGAGCGGGTCTCCTCTGCACGGAAGAAGCGAAAAGGAGGGTGGACAAGTGGGGAAGAGACATGGAACAGGTTGAAGGGAGGCGCACAGGCCCAAAACCAAAGGCTACGACAAGGAGACAACTTCGACCCATTGGCTCCCAATAAACCAGGGCTGGGTTTGGGTGAACACCCCCTAGTACCCAGTGGAAGGAGGATAGCTTATACCAGTGACATTCCAACAGATCATAACGGTCCCAATACAAACGCCCCTGATTTGCCGAACCAAGAAAAACCCTCCAGGGGGGCGTGGCCTGGCTATGGCGGTGTAGAGACGCTGAACGCGGAGCTCCGCTGCTATCTGGGCATCATACAACTATCCACTTACCAGAACTCTCTCACCCGATGTCCAAGAAGTGCAAAGCCGCGGGGGACAATAACGGGAAGCCCTCCGGTGACTTGCATCCCTTCTTTGCCTCGCCGTCAGTCACTACCCGCTCCACCACGGCCGGCCGAATGGCGCCACCTGAACCGCCGCGGCCTACCACCACGCCAACGACCCGAGCCTTGGCAGGTTCTTTCCAGCCGACGGGACCTGGGGACTCGATACCCATGCCGGGTGGCCTTGACTGGACCACACAGGAACGCACCACGGATCACATGCCGCTGGGGACAACCGCACAAGTGCCGCAGCTGGAGACCGGGACGCCTCTCTCAGCAGGTGAGATGTCGGCCATACTGCTCTCCCTCCCCACTAAGCGCGACATGGCGGTGCTGGTCTCAAACATGGAGGCAGCCCTGCGGCAAGGCATAGCAGGGATCACGGCCTCCATCTCCCACCTTGAGGTACGGGTCACCACACTCCATGCGGATCATAACTCTGTGTCCCAACGCTTGGCGGACCTGGAAACCAGGGTTCTACATCAGGAAGCCAGACTCACATCCATGACACTCTCCCATGATGACTTGGAGAATCGCTCCCGCCATAATAACGTTAAAATACGCTGCCTACCCGAAACCACGGCTGCAGCTGACCTCAGGGCAGTAATAACCCGCATTCTCAACATCACGATGGACAAGCCACCTGACTCCCCCCTGGAGCTTGACCGGGTCCATCGGGTGGGAGGACTGCGACCGGATAGAGATACTCGCCCCAGGGACGTCCTCTGCTGGGTCCCACCATTACACGATGAAAGAAACCATCCTCCACCAAGCCTGGCGCAAGGGATCGACTTCCTTTGAAGGTACAGACATCACCCTCCTCCCCGACCTATCCAGGCGCACCCTGCAGATGCGCCGCATGCTTCAACCACTGCTGGCTGAGATACGGGGAGCTGGGGCACTTTATTCATGGGGTTACCCATTTTGTCTGAGCATCCGCAAGAATGGGGAATCTTTTGTGCTCTGCAACCCGGACCAACTCCCAGCACTATTCTCCTTCCTGGGGGTCACCCCGGTGGAGATCCCTGACTGGCTCCAGCCTGATCTTCCTGAAGTTCCCCGATCTCTACCCCAGCGCAACCGACGCCGAGACCCCTCCAACATGAGACCACGATCATCGGCTCCTGCCCCTCCGGCCACTGAACAGGCATCCCACGTCCACGAATGGGACCCCACCACCAGAGAACTGTAGATCGTCCGCATCGTGGCCGCCTGCGTGTCGCTCGCCCACTGGAGGACCCTGCATCCTGTTTCCTAATTGCCAGCGTCCCACCCCACCCATGCATGGGACCCTTGTATGCATCTAGAATCGAGCCTCCTCTCGCTACGAACTTGCCGCCTGATGCCCCACAGAATACAGGTGATGTATGCATGCAGGGCCTCACTCACAGATGGACTTGATTTATTATGCTGCAGCTGCCCTTCACACGGGGGGGGGGACCGAGGACTTAGACCACGGTCTGGGCTCCTCCACCTTCTCCCGTTAGAATGCAGAGGGGGGGGAATCCGGTTAGCCATGGGAGTCAGCACACCTCTGGGTCCATGTTGATTTAATCGCATTTATGATTGACAATGTTGTTGTGTTTCTTTCCCCTAATATATTGCGTGTCCCATGGGGCCGTAGTTGGCGGCACCGTGGGACACTCGTGGGACCTGTTAGATAGCGGATCCCAAGCCTGCCTGCGGGCAAAGACGGGTTTATTAATGTTCACCCTTTTATGGTTAGTATTGTTATTACTCTGTTATTCAATTTGCCCCTGATGCTGCGGATAGCAGCGGCTCACTGTTACAACTGAAGTTACTCCAACCCCCATATTTGCTGTGCCTTCACACACTGCCCTGGCCTACCTACTACCCCCAATAGGTTTGTGATCACGCCTACCTCCGAGCTCTCTTGGAGTAGGCTGCGATCAGATTGGCTGGTTGTCCAGCCTCCTATAGATTAAGTTCTCCTTCCCCCTGCCCCCCCCCCCAATAAGGGTGCAACCTTTTGCTCCTTCACTCCCCCCTTCCCCGCCAGGGTAGTCCCCCATCCCTCACTCTCCACTCCCGCACATCTACCCCTTGACCCCCCCAACCCATGCCCACCACACCCCTCTCTACCCCACTTGCACTTGCGATCAGGTCATGGCGACTCTCAAACTCCTCTCCACCAATGTGAAAGGACTTAATGTCCCTGAAAAAAGGAGAATGATCCTGAACGAGCTCCACCACCAGAGAGCTGAAGTTGCGTTCCTTCAGGAGACGCACTTCCAGAAAGACCACGCCCCACGTATTGAGACTAGAAGGTACCCAACTGCCTACCACAGCTATTCACCGGACAAACGGTCCAGGGGAGTTAGTATCCTCATCTCAAGTAAAGTACCCTGGTCTCTTTTAGACCAGTATGCAGGAGAGGAGGGCAGGGTCCTGTTCCTGAAAGGGACCGTGGGCCCACTGACGTTTGCTAACATTTATGCTCCTAACCAGCTCCAGCTTACTTTCCTGGAGCGTGTACTGACCCGTCTGTCGGAGTTCCGGGAGGGTATGCTCATCCTTGGGGGGGGGGGACTTCAACCTCATTTTAGATCCGGGCTTAGACTCGTCGAAAGCCTCCTCCCACCTCTCCTATGCTACGCTCAGGCGCCTCAAACATTGCCTATTCTTTCATCAGCTCCTGGGTATATGCCCCTCTACCCGGGACTACACCTACTTCTCGGCCCTGCACCAGAGTTACACCCGCATAGACTTCTTTCTAATCCACCACAGCCAAATATCCAGAGTTCGACACACGGACATAGGGAACATCACCCTCTCAGACCATGCCCCGGTTTCCCTCATTTTAGACCTCGGCCCCCCCCCCCGGTCCCTGGCAGTGGAAGCTGAACGATTCCCTCCTCCGGGAACCCGGTTTTTCCGACACCCTGGGGAGGGAAATCACTCAGTTCTTCGTGGAAAATACCACCCCAGATACCCCCCCTTACATTGTATGGGAGGCGCACAAGGCCACTGTCAGGGGCCTGCTTATTGCACAGGGCACCAGGGTAAAGAGGCAGAGGTTGAAGGAAATGGCCACCCTACTATCACAGATACACGCCCTCGAAACCCAACACAAGCACCATGCTGAACCCACTACTGGAACCCGGCTAACCCTGGCACGGGAACAACTTCGTGACCTGTGCAGCTCACGGGTTAAGTCCACAATGCTCAAATGTCGCCGCACTTTCTATGAGTACGGCAACCAATGTGGCAAGTACCTAGCCAGGGCACTACGCAAACAATACACCCGGACATATGTCCCCTCAGTTACATCTCCCACGGGCACCAAACTCTCACTACCGGCTGAAATCGCGGACGCTTTTGCCGACTATTACAGGGATTTGTACAACTTAACGGACCCCACAATGTCCCAGAGCGCCCAGGTCCCCGATGCCCACATCATGCAATACATCCAGACATCAGGCATTGCTGCCCTTACTCCAGAAGTCACCGCACTGATGGAAACACAGATTACAGCGGTGGAACTGGAGTCGGCGCTCAAACTCACCCAATCCGGCAAAGCCCCTGGCCCAGACGACTACTCTCTGACATACTACAAAAAATACTTGCCAACACTCACCGCACCATTCCCGAACGCACTTAACTCCATTCTTGACGCTCACGTACCTCCAACCGACTCACTTAGGGCCCACATCACTGTGATACCCAAAGAGGGCAAGGACCCATCCCTCTGCCCCAGCTACCGACCGATATCCCTCCTCAACGTTGATACGAAACTCTTCACCAAAATCTTATACCACAGACTCATACCGCACTTGGGAGGCCTCATCCACCCTGATCAGACCGGCTTTATCCCCTCCAGGGAAGCGCGAGATAACACCACCCGAGCGCTGGGAGTGCTCCACTTAGCCCGATCGAACGCCACCCCATGTGTACTGCTGTCCAAGGATGCAGAGAAGGCGTTTGATCGGGTGGACTGGAGGTTCCTTCAGTGCACCCTGGAGGCGATTGGGGTGGGCCCGGGTATGCGCTCCTGGATTAATGCCCTCTACTCCTCCCCCTCCGCCCAGGTGAGGGTGAATGGGGTTTTGTCCCCTATCTTCCCTATCACCAACGGCACCCGCCAAGGTTGTCCTCTCTCGCCGCTACTATTTGTACTCGCTCTTGAACCCATACTGCGCACGATCCGGGCTAATCCAGATATCTGCAGGATCGCAGCAGGATCCGCGACCCACAAGGTTGCCGCCTTTGCGGATGATCTCCTCTTTTTTCTCTCTTGCCCAGACGTCTCTATCCCTGTACTCCTGCGGGAACTGAAAACATATGGTACTCTCACGAATTTTCTTATTAACTCACACAAATCCGAGGCACTCCATATTTCCCTCGCGGGCCCCGCCCTCAGCAGGGTGCTCCATAACTTCCCATTTAAATGGGCCCCTGACGCCATCAAATATCTCGGCATATTATTGCCCAAAGACCCGTCCCTCGCATGTTCAATGAACTTTCCGCTGCTATTGTCACGCATTCGGTCGGACTTAGACACCTGGACAAAAAACACCTTTTCGTGGATGGGGCAGTGCAATATCCTGAAACAATCAATACTTCCCCGCCTTCTTTACCCTCTCCAAGCCCTCCAGATCCACATCCCCATGTCCTTTTTCCGCAATATCCGCGCGATTTTTAGAGAATTCATCTGGTCCCACAAGCCACCCAGATTGAGTTACGACATGCTGCGAAGACCCAAGAGTATGGGAGGGATGTCTCTGCCTGATGTTCACCAATACTAACCAATACTACATTGCCGTCCACTTAACGCGAGTAGTGGACTGGTGCTGCAACCCTACCTCCAAACTCTGGATCCTCCTGGAGCAGTCATTCGCAGAAGCCCCGCTGGCTAACCTCCCTTGGAGTGCGTGCCCCTTCCCACCTCCCCTGCGGGTGCACCCCACCATAGGCCCAACACTGCAGCTGGCACGCACAACCTTCGCTAAAGGCCTCCTGTCCTCCACTCCATCCCCACTCTTTCCCATTTTGGATAATCCCTCCTTCCCCCCAGGTGTCGGCCCTAGAACCTACCTCCCTCCACGGAACCTGGGCATCTCAAATGCATCTCATCTCTTGACTAACCTGGAGTGGCCTTCCGCAGACGCTCTACACACCCAATCGACTTATGGCCCGCTGGACTTCTGGTCCTCCATGCAATTATCCCATTTCCTCCACAC
The DNA here is from genome assembly GCF_000935625.1 of Nanorana parkeri. Classification (NCBI taxonomy): domain Eukaryota; kingdom Metazoa; phylum Chordata; class Amphibia; order Anura; family Dicroglossidae; genus Nanorana; species Nanorana parkeri. Next base: position 51,037 of record NW_017307358.1, read on the forward strand.
CATCACCCCTGTACATACTCTAAAGAGGCCACGCACCCAGTACGAACAGCTCTGTACTCAGACGGACTCCCCACGTCATATGCTCTCTTTTTGCTATCAACAACTCCTCCAGTCACCAGAACCCCTGGTACCATGGTTTATGTCGAGATGGGAGGAGGACTTTCAGACTACCTTCACACCGGAAGCCCTGACCAAATTACTCACTCTCTCCTACTGCTCCTCTATCAGCAATAGGTATCGGGAGTCGGGGTACAAAATTGTCACCAGGTGGTACCGCACGCCCCAAGCACTACACACCTTGTTCTCGGACGTACCAGACCTGTGTTGGCGAGGCCAGCAGCCGTCCGCAGGCATGCTCCATGTTTTATGGACCTGCCCAAAGCTTCGGCAATTCTGGGACAGGGTACACGCTCTCACTCAGAGATTTACAGATGCCCAGGTCCCCCGAGACCCTGCCTTCTTTCTCCTGCACCACAATACCATCCCTATGCGAGCGTACACACGCTCACTCATCAGGCACATAGTAACGCGGCCAGGGCATGCGTCCCGGCTCTTTGGAAAAAACCCGAACCCCCACAGATTAGACAGGTCCTAGACCGTATGCACAACACCTCTCTCATGGAAGACCTAACGAGCTCCCTCAAGCACAGCAATGCTCAGTTCTCTGGTACCTGGCTCTCCTGGATGGAGTTCATGGCATCTCCTGAATATCTCATGCTCTGATAGCACTCAATCGCTTGACAGATTGCAGATACAGATTCTGGAACACACACACACCCCCCCCTCACCACCACCCCACCCCCCATACCCTGGCATGACCCTTGACCTGCCCACCTCCTAGTCCCTTCCCCCCCTGCTTTATGTGACCCCCTCAGGGTAATAGCATACATGATGCTCTCACTACAACAAAGCCGCCCCGTTCATTTGTGCTTCAGAACCCCATCTTATTATAGCAATGACCACGGGACGCCAAGCTACCCACACTCAGCTATGTAGCCCCTAAGACCCGGGGGGGGGGGTCCCCACGTGCACCGCTCCACATGTCGGTGACGCGACAGAGGGCGCCCCAGAGTACCAACACCTACCGTCTACGTGGGGGCCCCAACTCCCACCGACCATGTACCTATTGCAAATTGTCGCCCCATGTTTGTTCACACGTCACCATGTATTAATACGTTTTATAGTCATGACTATTGCATTACTGTACAAGATTGAACCTCATATCCATGTACATTGTTTCACGCTATGTTATGCACAACCTGGAAAAAATGTTAAAATGTACTCAATCAATACCCTCACTCTTGCCATCGCATGGGTTTTAAGATGAAAGCGTGGCTTTTACCATTTAATTTAATTACTGAGATCACATTATATTCACAAAATGATGAATACTATGGTGGCAATCACATATGGACATTTTGACTGACACAAATACATACTTTTAAAAACTCACATATAATCACAATTTATATTTCACTTTTTTATCTATTTATGTAGTAGGGTCGAGCTGAGGTGTAGATACATCTATTATCAGCCTGAAGGATGGATTAAGACACGGGTGGGAGACACACCTACTACTAATTACAAGGATAAATAAAGATACCTAGCTGGCTAAAGGGAGTGACCAGTGGCGTAACTAGTGACCCCAGGGCCCCAATGCAAAAATCCATGAAGGCCCCCCCAAGAAGAAACAAATTAGATTTATTTATTTTTTTTAACAAAAATTAGACATGGGAAAAAAAACACTTCTCTTTCATGTCCCCAGCTCCCCATTATCTCCCCCTTCATGCCCCCAGCTTTCCGCTCCCGGATCCCATGTCACCTTCATACGTCCAGCTCCCTGTCTCCCCCTTCGTGGCCGTGGCAGCTCTAGTCGGCACTGGGCAGCAGTTCTGTGTGATGAGGGGGTGGGGATTACACCGCTCCCACTCATTGGCTGCTGCCCGGCCTGATGATGCTTCACGCTGCGCCCGGAACCAGGTGAGCCGAGGCCGCAAGGAACTGTGCCGGTCTCGTGCGGACGGCAATGCATCCCTGCCGCACAGCTGCCCGTACATGCTACGGGTGGCTGTGCAGGGATGTAGCGGCAACTCTCTGGAGGGGGGCCCTCTTCTTCCTCGCTGGGCCCCCCCCAAGTGGCCGAACGCCAGGACCCGGTCGCAATTGCGACCGCTGCGACCCTGGTAGTTCGGCCAGTGGGAGTAACCTCTTTTTTTGTTTTTACTCACAATCTATGGAACTTGTCAAAAAGGGTGGAGGCACGTAGAGATGTGTATATATGGGCACAGGATTTTGGACTATGGTTCTTGTACCTCATGTGCAACACTAAATAAACAATCATATGTAAAAACAGGTATATGGAAGTTGAACCACAACAACACTTCGGATAAGATTACCATTGTCAACCTGGAATCCCTCCTATTGTGGCCCCGAGGTCCCCGTGTCAGATCTGGGCGGAGTGCTAAGATTGGAGGAATCGGTTCTACATCTACACTCCGGCCAGGGAGCTCCACCCGTATCCAGCTACTCCCAGTTAGTGGTGAGTGCCAGGTGTGCAATGGTGACAGTGGTGGTGGGCTTTCCCTCTGTTTGATTTGGCTGCCAAAACACATCTCTCTATACACTCTATGCTATTTGATTGATATATGCAATATATTGTTGATATGTACTGATTGAACATACTGTTTTCTAATAGATCAGTTTATAATCCCCTGATGAAGCAAAGCTGCGAAACGCATAGGGATTGAACACACTGGTCTAAAAACGAATATTTATTTGATCTATAACTGTTATGTACAGAATGCTTTATGGGTATACGCTCCTGATACAATTAATCTAATATTAGGGTTTTTTCAATTAACTGTTGTCTGTTTTTGTATATATATTTATGGTACATGTGTAATAACATTAATTTTATACAAAAATTTGAAGCTGTGGTGTAATACCAATCAGAAACCCCTATCTTTTCTCCTTTGTTTGTTACTCTTTTCCAGAGAGAACAAATTCAGGTCAGCTAATCTTTCCTCATAGCTGAGCTCCTCCATGCCTCTTATTGTAATGATTCGTGCAAGCACAGCAAGATATATAGGATCGCAGCTGCGGAGGTAAGTGGGAATGGTTCAGGTGGAGGGTTCGAAGTTATACTTTAGTGCAGTGAGTGAAGTCGGAACCCCTTACACATCATACACCATTTGTCTTAATAGTATATTAGTAGTGGCAGCAAATTCTTACAGAACCACAATTTACCAGCATTGGGGCCTGTTAGGATTTGTAGTTCACTCGCCCTAGTTAACTTCACTAGGGGTGATGAGCGTAGGTAACTCCAAGTAATACAATGGCTATGACAGTTCAGAGTAGAGGGTATGACACGGTGGGTATCCTGCGGTTAGTTAGCTTCACTAACCCAGAGCATGGAAATCACTTAATTGCTAACAAGATATCACAGTCCTATGCAGCAGTAGAATGGAGTCAAACGGCAATGAGAGAGGATGCGGGATAGCGGAGCTTCCCAGCTAGGTATCAGCCTTCCACACTCCAATTGATTGCAACATGTGTTTAATGACTACTTGCTGTTTGGTGTGGGATGCAGTCCCAGGATGTGATGCTGAATCCCCTCTGCCAGGAGTCCAAGGATAATAGAGCCAGTGGTTCAAAAGAGGCTGTAGCAAGCTCTCCTGTTCCAAGATTCTGTGCAGTTCCTAAGTAGCTTGCTCGACGTACTACTTTGCTAGAACGCCGAGCAAGTGGTCAGCCTATGTTTTTGTAGGCAGAGAGAGATGGTTGGGGGCGGAGCCGGAGGCGAGACCCGACCCGAGCGTCTCCCAGCAACGGGACGCCGCTGGGCCGAGCTCGCTGCGTCATCACGCTGGCTCAGCTGATGAGCGAGGGGAGGAGTGGAGCGTTGAGGAACGCCCGCCAGGCAACAAGACGCTGCTGACGGGGCCGTCCCCGCCCTGGTCTCGGGCATCGGAGCGGTGTTCGTTCCTGACACTTATGAGTTTAGTCGCCCTTCGCTGCACTTTCTCCAGTTCCACAACATCCTTATTGTGAATTGGTGCCCAAAACCAAACTGCATGTTCCAGATGAGGTCTTACTAATGCTTTGTACAGGGGCAGGATTATGTCTCTATCTCTGGACTCTAGACCCCTTTTAATACAAGAAAGTATTTTGCTTGCTTCAGAAACTGCGGCTTTACATTGCATGCTATTATTCAGTCTATGATCTACCAGTACACCCAGATCTTTCTCCATCATTGACTCCCCCAAACATACTCCCGCCTAGAGTGTATGACGCATGCGTGTTTTTAGTCCCCAAGTGTAGTCCCCCATTTATCAACATTTAAACCTCATTTGCCAAATAGATGCCCAATCACACAGTGCATTCAGATCTGCTTGTAGGTTGGAGACATCCTGTAAGGACTGTATTCCACTTCATAACCGTGTAATTTGCAAACACAGAAATAGTACTTTTAATCCCCAACTCTATGTCATTTAAAAATAGATTAAACAATAAGGGACCCAGCACTGAACCTTGGGGGACAGTAGGTATTATCCAAGCCAGCATTGCTTACTAGTGATACAGTTAAACATTTATTTGTGGTGATTATTAATATCTAATGCCTAAGCCTTAGAATAAGTGGTCTGAGATGTGCCGTGGCCGATGTCGAAGGTACATCTACAGTGGGCATACCTTATTATGAAATGCAGATAGGGGAAGGTGGGTGGGCTGCAGCGATGCCGCCGTAACGCAATACACTGGAAGCCAGGTGGGGGATTAAATAGGGAGCTGGCCACTCACACAAATTCAGGTTAATTATAATTAGCCTTCTAACTTGTGGTCAATATTAATATCTAGTGCACAGAAGCCTTAGAATAAGCGGTCTGTGTTTCCTGAGAACGCCATCACAGGTACACCTAAAGACAGCAAAAAGAGACAGCGCAAAATGCGAAATGAATGACCCAAATAATTTAAGATTTACTAAGTATATGTCGGACGTAGCTAATGATACGAGACATAAATAGGGGCTGTTCTGGGAACGGTATTAGAGGCCCATCCAATGGTTCATAAGCCAGTGTTCACAATAACTGCTCCAGTATAAGCACCAGGCATTATGCGTATAAATATGTTTAATCTCCAGTGGATTGCAGTTCTGCTGTGTTTTGGAACAAGAAAGGTATAGTGTAAAACCGCCTGAGTTGCTTATGACATCAACAGTGTAGGGGAGCTTGGTCTAGTTTTGGTAAATTCCACTGGGCGTAGAAAACCATTATATGCCAAATAGATTGCTGCCCTAATAATTAAACTGGAAAAGAGCCAAAAGGAGATCTGGATAGGATATCATCCATGTCACGGAAAATCTTTCAAACTTATAGGTAAAACTGGTACAGGGGAAGCCATTTGTAGGATGAGCTCAGAATATAGATGGCGTTGCTGGTTATTCTACTGACAACAAATGCTGCACATCTACTAAGTACAACTTGATCATTGGGTAAGCTAGTTTGAGTTGAGAGTGACAATAAGCAATGAACACAAGAATATATGTAACGGCTTCCAAATCTGTCATAGGAAAATGCAACTGGAATTCCTTGAAAACCTTCCATGCGATGGTATATGAATGTCTGGTGTTAGCAGCTAACGAATTGTTGCCTCCTGAACATATCTACCTAGCCCAGGACTAACTGACTGAAATGAGGAACAGGGGTAGACACAGGGTCCACCTCGGGCATTAACTGGTGAAACGCCTGGAAATTTAAGCGAGATAGTAAATCAGCTGCCTCATTATGAACACCAGCTATATGAACATAATATACATGAAACTTATATTGTAGAGACAACCAGGTAAGTTTGCACACAAATGGCTTTATATGTATTGACTTAGACCTGCCTTTGTTAACTACTTCAGCAATGGCTGCATTATCAGTCACAAACACCACTGTTTTACCAGACCAAGAGCGGCCCCAAACGTAAGCCGCTACCACAATCGGGCACATCTCAAATAAAGCAGAATTGTGGATGAAACCTTTGACCAAGAGCAGGCCAAAGGCTGGCAAACAAGGAGCTAAAGCCCCGGGAGGACACAGAATCAGAATGAACTGTGGGGGACAAATATGAGCTTTTGGAATAAACAGGGATATTCCATTCCAATGGGCAAGGAACTGATGCTACATAGCCAGGTCCGCTAAGACCTGCTGATCTAAGTGGACTTGGGTGTCATCATTAGGGTCTAGGGAAAGGTGAGTCAATAGCCAACCCTGTGGATTTATGTGCATGGCATGGTTAAGCATATCAAGCAAAGACATAAGCTTGTGCTTGGTTGAGACAAGATATAATTAATTTACTAATGGTATCCCACATTCTGGCAAGCATTCTGGAATGCCTGCATTCTGAGAGACTAGCCAGTATGCGTACCGTGTCCAAAGTGATAGATAGGTAAATCCTATGATCCTGTACTTTCTGGGGGCTACTGGTACCCCTAAACTCTCAAATACTTCAAGTAGAGTGTCTAGGTCCTTAGAAAGAACATGTGGGGGTTCGAGCAACAGAAAATCATATACATAGTGTATGACCTGGTGACTGAAAAACGTTGTGCAAAATCCAGTTCAAAGCAGAAGCTAACTGATCAAACAGACCAGGGCTGCTTTTAGATTCAAATGTCAAATCGGTGGCATACTATTACAGTCCTTCCCATCTGATGCCATGCTTTTGCCATAGTGAGGGATCGATTGGGAGTAATTTGAAGCGTCTGATATGTCTGCTTTGGACAGGAGAGTGCCTTTACCCCTGGTTACTAGGTAACCAGGGGACGCTGATCTGTCATTACGATGAGAGCTTAGCGGAGTCAGCTTTGATATCACCGCCGGCTCGGCTAAGCTCTCATTGTAATGACAGCTGCTCCCGGCCAATAGAAAACAGTTTTGGGCGGAGCTAGCTGTCACTGCTAGCTCCGCCCAATCGTTTTCCATTTTTTTCTACTTTTTTTTACTGGTTTTCTATTCTGCTCGGTATGCACAGCGGCATTCGGCTATTCACTTACTGACGTTCGGCCCCTGTGAGAATAGGCCGAACAGCAGCGAGTAGCCTGCCGGAGGTTCGGCTCAGACGATCCAGATGTTGGATCAGCTGAGTCAAACTCCTTCTGCACTTCGGGTCGGCCGAACATGGTGAGCATGTTAGGCCGACCCGAAGCCAGCTAAAGCAAGCCGATGTACGGCTGATTTCAGTCGGTGTACGGCTGAAATCAGCCGTACAAGACTGAAGTGAATAGCCGAACAGCGTTCGGCTCACTTCACTTCGGGTCAGTTATTCACACGGCTGCCTTCGGCAGCTTTGTGAATAACCCTCTTAGTGTGCATGGACACTTTGTGTATTTGACAATGACAGAAATGGGGTGGGCAATGTTTTTATTGTGACTAATCACTACACTCCTATACTCACGTCTATCCCACCAAAGACCTAAAAGCAGTGGCTGTAGCTAAAGTGTTTTGGGAGAAGTACTTTGTTTATTATGGATTGCCAAATCAAATTCACTCCAACCAGGGGTGAGACTTTGAAAGCCACCTTATTAAAGAGACTGCTTAACATTGACAAGAGCCACAAAACACCTTATCATCCAAAGGTGGATGCCCTTCCTGAACGTTTTCATCGAGCCTTGCTGGACATGCTGGGCACTCTCTATGTTGGAGTTATGATACATGCCTACAAATGTACCAGGCATGAGTCAACTGGTTTTCTCTCTTTACTTCCTTATGTTTGTGAGAGAAAACTGTCTCCTTGTAAACAATCACTTGGGTGAGTCTACTGATAGATTGGACCATCAAAGTCACTACCAGCACATTGCATAACTCAAAAATAGACTCAAATTACTGAGGAAAATGTGCAAAAAATTATGCCAGCAAAAGATGTTTTAATGCCAAAGTTTGGTACCAAGACTTGCAACCTGGTTAAAAGTATTTTTCCACAATTTGGGCCCCTAAGCCAAACATAAATTAGCTGATATCTGGAGAGAAGAGTTGTTTGAGGATATGCAAAAACTGCCAGGAATTCCAATCTACATGATTCAAGAATCTGAAGTTTGGTTTAAGGCCTGGCATAGAAACCACTTGCTTCTGGTACCACAGGTTGCTACTTCAAAAGATTTCACAATCTGATATTGCTGCAGATTCTAATGATGTCCTTGTGCAGACAATGGACAACAGAGAAATGACACTGACTAGTTTACATATGCATCTGAGTCTACTATACAGTCTCCATCAGCTGTTGTTAATTGAGGTCTTCCTCAGACAGGCGGTCTGGACCCTACTTCTCCTGCTCTTGTACCAAGGGTGCAAGACTGTACAAGGCATCGTTGGAGCGCCAAGTTTTCCCACTGACTATATCCTAGAATTCTCTGGACTAATGCCTGGAGAGCTGAATAGAGAAGATTGTGTTTGATAACCCCCACCAGTGTTTAACTATGACTCCTTGGGAAGACTCTGCCATGCTATACAAAGCTGTGCTGTGTAACCTCATGCTTTGATGGACATAATTGCAGCTCACTCTAGACTTTTGCCTATTTGCCTATTCTAGCATTATGCCTATTTGTTACTAACCAAGTTTTCTTTGCAGCCAAACTCTGTAATGGATTGCTTTTGGAGAAAAGGTCTTTAGTGATGATTACTTTGCCTTTTTATTTACCAAGTGTATCTACTGACCTGTGATGCAGTGTGTTTTAACATTTTCAATTATGGCTGAGGTGCCCTCTGTTCTTTGTGATAAGGTTACCGAGTGTGACCTGCCTATTGCAAGGAATTTTTGGGTAAGCTGCCCAGAAGAGCACATGGACAGAGAGATGGAGAAAAGCGGATCTCTATTTTCAAGACACGGATAGATGCATCTAATGTATGCACAGGAACAGGACTGAAGTTGTCCGTAAGGTAACGCAGCATTACCTCATTGGGAATGGAGTATACAATGTATTATTTTTCCTGTTTGAAAAATATGTAAAGTTTCATGTTTTGCTGGATGTTACTTTTTCCTAGCATTCAACATATGGACTCTCAAATACAATACAATGTGGATTATTGTCTATTGTAACTGACACATTTTCTAATTTGGGACTACATTTGTTCTCCAGAAAACCTAACTGAGTGGGGACATTGTCACTTTAACCATTTCGCTGCCAGGCCCTGCTCTCCTTGGCCAGACCATTTTTTTTGCTATTTTTTGACTTTTTATCATGTTTCACAATTTTCTTAATTACAGCTTTGAAAGTTTGTAAAATTCCCCCCCAAACTTTACATTTCCTGAATGTAAAGGACTTCTAGAATAAAACGATGGTGCTGCCGATTTTGTGCATTCTGTGATATTTTATTGTTTATCAAACAATATTTTTCATACAAATACACTAAAATCATTAATAGTGTACACAAGAACAACATAACTTGCAAAATGTCTACTAAATATAAAATATAAAGCTGCATTAAGTTAGTACAAACAAATATTTTTATATTTTAAATTGTCTTTTCACAAAATGGTGAAGACCAGAAGCAGACATCACTGTAAATAAACAACTTAGGGGTAGCCATCTACAATGCCTGATTAGAGAGCCGCGTCTGTCTGATCTAGCCAGCCCGGATCGCATACCGAGGCGGAAGCTATGCAAAATACGCAGCCAGCTTCCCTGCTACGCTAATAGCGTATCTTCTCAGAAGCTGCATACAGCGCCCGCTGGTTTAAACAGTAACCGGCACGCTCTGTATGCAGCTTCTGAGAAGATACACTTCTCAGAAGCTGCATAGCGTATCTTGTCCGAAGCTGCATACAGCGCGCCGGGTTTGCATACAGGTACCTGCAATGTTTGTGGATGTCAGACAAGCTCTCTGAACTCTTTCATGACCCCTGTGCTTTGCATGTTATATAGTACTGACCCCCTGCACTCTGCTCATTACATACTCCTGACCCATGTGCTCTGCATGTTACAAACATGTTACGTGTACACATACGTGTTACATGTTACATACATGCCCCTGCTCATCATGGTACTGCTGCCCCATCCTATGTGCTCTCTGTGTTATGTACTTCTAACCCCCGCATTCATGTATTTATGTACTGCTAACCCCCGGCATCCTGTGCTTTACATAGTCCTGACTTACAGTATAATTATTGCACTTTGTGCTTTATGTACTCCTGACCCCTGCACTCTGTTCATTACACACTCCTGACCCCAGCAAACTGTGAGTTCCAAATGAAGGGGGTCAAGTGATGGAAGACAGCCTTAGGGCACTGTTATATTTCAGCCCCTTATTGCCATCCATTTGACTCCTTTAGACTACAATCTGCAGGTTGATGAAGACACTGAAATAATGAGAAAAAGATAGGATTATGGTTTAGTGATTGTAAAATCATAATTGTAAGTAAGGAGGGATTAGAATGTATTGGACTGTTTGCAAAGTAGTTGTATTATGGCGTTCTTGCCATTTTTATATTTTTCTGTCAACATAGGTTGATTACATGGCCTTTTGAAGAGAAAGAGTAGATATTTTAAGAGTTCATTGATCGGAAAGTGAGCGAGCGTCAGTATTTGTTTGCTCACTTCACGATCAATAGAGCCGACGTGTGACAGTTTCAATGTCACGCGTCGGCTCTAACTATGAGGATGAGTGTAAATCACTCACCTCATAGTTCTCCTTTAAATATTATCTAGTCTGTAGTGTAATGAGTTTACCATACACATGTTAATGTTTATAAAATGTGTCCTTTGCATTATCTCTACATTTGAATCCACACATACTGTATGTGCGAACAGATTTTTCCACACCTAAAGACAGTGTTACATCCAACTCAAAGCTAACTTAAAACAAATCATTTAGACGTGTGTGTGCCACTGAAATTAACATACTACGGGCAAGACATACTGCAACTAAGCCATGAAGGACTGGTACAGGCATCACATTTAAACTAATAGTCTAGCTTACTCTCTAAATAACTATGATCAGAGGCGGCTCTGTAATGAGGCGAATTCACCTAACACATTACAGGGGACCTTAGCGCTGCTGAGCGCAGACAGCATTAGAAGCCCTGTCACGAGATGTTCAGCAGCTGCAATGCACGCTTGGATGTGACAGGGCTCCTAATGCTGTCTGCGCTCAACAACATTAAGGACTCCTGTCACCTCCGAAGGGTGCGGCAGACTCACAGACTGTCGGAGATTTCTCCTTACAGTCTGTAATCGGCTGCAGCGATCTGTGTCAGAGGGGACAGGCAGCCGATTACAGACTGTAAGGAGAAACCTCCGACAGTCTGTGAGTTTCCTCCCCGTGTCGTCTACTCACCCCTCTGCGAACCTTTCCTGTTGTCAGCCACAATCGTCCCCATTCCAGCAGCTGTCAGCAATAGCCAACCTGTTATTGGCTCTTTTAAATTGCAGAAGCCAATAACAGGCTGGCTACCGCACCCGCCCACTGCTTGCTGTGAATCCGCAAAGGAGGACCTGATGGAGACCTTTCTCCTGCAGGTCCCTCCTCTGCTGATTGACAGCAGGCAGTGGGTGGGTACAATAGCCAGCCTGTTATTGGCTATTGCAATTTGAAATATCCAATAGCAAGCTGTCTATTGCTCCCAGCAATAAAGTACAAAAAAAGTTTTACAAAATTAAGTTAAATAAACTAAAATGAAAAATACAAAAAATGTTTTTAAAAAGTTTAAAAAATAAAGTTAAATGAACTAAAATTAAAAAAAACAAAAAGCACAGCCTCCTAAAACCCCACACAGCCATCCATTTTCCATTATGGTTGTGAGTGGGGCCTCATGTTTAAGTTTCACCTAACGTTCGCCTAAGGCCTCGCAAAGTCTAGAGCAGTGATGGCGAACCTTGGCACTCCAGCTGTTTTAGAACTACGAGTCCCATGAGGCATTGCAAGGCTCTGACAGCCACAGACATAACTCCCAGAGGCAGATGCATGTTGGGATATGTAGTTTTGGCACAGCTGGAGTGCCAAGGTTCGCCACCACTGGTCTAGAGCCACCTCTGACTATGATTACCATTCTGTAACAACACTCATCTCAGGTTTATATAAAGTAACTATGTTTGAGGCAGGGTAAAGTTGGGGCATGTATGGATAATTAAAGGAGAACTATGAGGTGAGTGCTTTTCACTCACCTCATAGTTCTAGCCGACCTGTTACATAGTTACATAGTATTTGGGGTTGAATAAAGACATACGTCCATCAAGTCCAACCCATATAGGTCCACGCATCATCTCATTCTTAGGGATACTGGTATCCCTGGATATTACGGTCCCTCAAGAAATTGTCCAAACGTTTCGTGAAAAAATCGACACTCTTGGCTGAAATCACTGCCGATGGCAGTGAGTTTCAGGCCTTAACCGCTCTTTGCCCATTGTGCTGGAATTTTTTCTCCACCAACTTTAGGTGGTGGCCTCTAGTCTTTGTAATGGAGTTAATCTCAAACAAATTGCTTGTATCCAGCAGGTGGAGCCGGACAGGCTCCGTCTCCTATAGGCTGTTTGTTACATCCCGCCCCTACATGGTTCCGATGACAGACACCAGCCACTGCAACGCCACCACCCATATGCGGACGAGCCTCCCGTGCCCAGCCGGGATTGGCCAGATGCACCCTTAAATTGGAGAAGAGGAAGGTGACGCTATGTTCTGACGAAGGGGGGCGTGCCCCGGAAACGCGTCAACGTCATCTGCACACTGGATCCCCTCAGTGGATGTCCATCTGCTGTCAGCTTACATCATATGGCTGTTTTTTATCTATGTTTGTGAGTATCTTTCGGTTTATTTATGACTATTGAAAATAAAGTTGATCTGCACCAGGAAAGGCGCCCCCTCTGTTTTCTTTTCCCAGATTCCACAGCTTTCCCGGCTTTTTTGGGGGGCAGCATCCTGCAGTGTGCTTGTAAGGATTTCCCAGTGAGGAGGGATTGTCTTTTTGCGGCGCTTCATTGCTTTGACTTTGTTTATTTTTATGTCCAAAGTGCATTACTTTGCATTTATCGACATTAAACATCCTCTGCCATAGTATTGCCCACTCCCCTATTTTATCCAGGTCCTCCTGCAATGTTATATTGTCACGATCCGTTTCTAGTACCCTCCCTATTTTTGTATCGTCTGCAAACACGGAAACATGGCTATTTATTCCCTCCCCGATGTCATTAATGAATAGGTTGAACAGTATCGGACCCAGCACAGATCCTTGAGGCACACCGCTCATTACACTAGCCCAGTCCGAAAAGGTGCCATTTACAGATACTCTCTGGACACGTTCCCGTAGCCAGTTCTCTATCCACGTACACACCACCTCATCTATGCCCATAGCCCTCAGCTTGTGAAGTAAGCGCTTGTGTGGTACCGTATCAAATGCCTTTGAGAAATCCAGGTATACCACATCTACCGGCTTCCCTCCATCCATATCTCTGCTTACCCCCTCATAAAAAGTTAGCAAGTTAGTCAGGCAGGAACGGTCTTTCCTGAACCCATGCTGATTGTCATTAACTATGCCCTTATCCTTAACAAATTTTACCAAATAGTCCTTAATTATACCTTCTAACAGTTTACAAACTACCGATGTTAGACTGACCGGCCTATAGTTCCCTGGTTGGCATCTAGCCCCCTTTTTGAATATTGGAACTACCGTAGCCCTCCGCCAATCACATGGTACCCTACCAGTCACTAAGGATTCCTTAAAAATTAGGAATAATGGTCTTGTTATAACCTGGCTTAATTCCTTAAGTACCTTGGGGTGAAGGTTATCTGGTCCAACTGCTTTATTTGCATTGAGCATTTTAAGTCTATGTTCTATTCCGCTTTCCGTCAACCATTGTGGTATATTATCGGTTGAACTATGTGTTTTATCACGTATGTCGAACCCGTTTCCCTCCTGAGTGTATACTGAGGAGAAAAATTTGTTCAGCGCCTCGGCCCTCTCCTTGTCACTTGTGAGTAACTTCCCGTTTTCGTCCTTTATTGGGCCTATCTGCTCCTTTCTTACCTTTTTACTGTTGATATATTGGTAGAATTTTTTAGTTTTTTTTTTTTACTATCTGTGGCGATATGCTTTTCGCATTCTATTTTAGCTTCCCGGATTACTAGTTTGCATTTTTTGTTACATTCCTTGTATTTAAGGAACACCAATGCCGTCTCTTCCATCTTATATTTTATAAATGCCATTCTCTTTGCCTTAACATGTAGTTTTACAGTTTTATTTAGCCATATCGGTTTAGTCTTTGATCTTTTGTTTTTGTTACCCAATGGTATATACTTTGAAATGGCAATATGTAATGTGTTCCTGAAGCAGTCCCACATTTGGTCTGAGTTTAGGTTGTGAAATGAGTTATCCCATTTTATTTCCCCCACTCGTTTGCGCAACTTATCGAAGTTTGCCCTTCTGAAATTAAGGGTTCTTGTCCGTCAGTAGCTCGCGGTATACTGTGGCGTCTCAGTATACCGCGAGCTGTAGCTTGCCGTATACTGAGCTTAGGGTGACGGGAGGATGCTAGTTTGTGTCCTCCCGTTACCCTAAGGAGAACTATGGGGAAAAGCCTTAACCCCATAGTTCTCCTTTTAAGTGAATGAATGTCTTCAGTTTTGTTTTATGGTTATTACATGCTAACTGACACTGTCAATGTGTTATAACAGTGCTGTGTTTTGCATTTCTATATAATGTGGAGGAAAAAAAATAAGGACCTTTGGGAAAAAAAACGTGGGCAGAACTTGCTATACATCCTCAGAACACATTTGAGTCTCCAGTGTTCCTCTGTGCATGCTGGTACATCAAACAGCTTGCATTATCAACATATATTTTGATGGCTCACTGTAATGGAAGTGGTTAAGTATGATTATGACAAAATGCCTATCTCAATAGACAATTGTAATATATATGTTAATTTGCTTTGTGCTCGTTTGCCTTCCTCAAAACCTTACTCAGAAATTGGTGCTAAGCACCCCCCCCCAGATCCGAAGTACGCAGCAGAAATAGGAACCAAGTTGGCGCCTCCTCTTCAGACAACGCACCCAAGACGAAAGATATAAACATCTATAAACATCTTGGCAGGAAGTTATGCATATATGGATCTAACCAATGATAAACTAGAATATATAAACTAAAATACTTTTCTGCAATGCTACGCTCAAATATACACGTTCACCTGTTAAACAAAAACCCTGAAAAGGAGAACAATAAAGCAGAAGTATCTTACTCTGAACAACTGGTCTCAGCGTGGTATGTTCTCAGAGTGTGCACTCTATATTTAATCAGGCCAGGCAGGCGGCAGATATAAGTACGGAGCCTTGATCCGATCTAAATTTGTGAGCAGGTCCAAAACAGTTTGGCACCCCAGATGGGACCTCGGGTTCTGCACCAAGGACAGCCGATCGAGAGGAGACTCAGACGAGCCAACACACGGACGAGGCAGGGACTGATCACCTCTGACATACGGTAAGACATATTTCTTGCCAGTATATCCTTCCTCCATATTTGGCCTGTTTCTGTCTTCATATCGGCTCCCGAGGTCAGCAAAGACAGGTAACTTGCCCGAGGTCCGATAAAGAACCTGTGTAATCTGTATCTGCCACCTGTATACGTTGTACGTTGTATGTGTATTGACCTGTTGGACGCCAGAAGGAACGAAGTCTGTCACAGAAATATAATGTGCTGGTGGTCGTAGATAAACTCTCTCCCTGAAGGGGGGGGGGGGGCGAGCCAGCCGGTTGCGCTCGCGGGGACTGTGTACAGCATTCCTGGGTCTCAACACGGAGGTCTGTGGGCCGGCCCCTCTAAGTTAGGGTGTAATGTCTGAATGTCTGTATGTCTGTATGCCCATGATTAATATAATCCTTCAGTGAGTACAGGAGAGAAGTGACAGGGCGAGCAGAGGCCCCCCTGCTTTGGCAGGAGTGATACATAAAAAGAGGAAGTGATTATAACACCGACTGAGTTGGCGTGATTTCTTTTTATCTCCGAGAGTATACTCTATTGAATCAGGCCAGGCGGCAGATATAAGTACGGAGCCTTGATCCGATCTAAATTTGGAACCGAGTCCATAACTAGACATGTGCGATTCGTTTAGTTTCGAATCGAAAATTCGGACGAATTTTCGGAAATTGGGACATTCGGATGTATCCGAATTACAGACATAACGAATGCAAACGAATCCGAATTTCCATTTCCAAAATTCGGTAGCATTAGTACGAACGTTCGTTTAGTTTTCTGTTCTTATTCGTTTCTTATTCGTTTCGTTCGTTGGAGCAAAGTGACATTAGATATT
Source organism: Nanorana parkeri (assembly GCF_000935625.1). NCBI lineage: Eukaryota > Metazoa > Chordata > Amphibia > Anura > Dicroglossidae > Nanorana > Nanorana parkeri. Next base: position 67,304 of record NW_017307358.1, read on the forward strand.
TTTTTTCCCCCTCAAATGTCACTTTTGCTGCAAACGAACGAAACGAATAAGAAACTAATAAGAACAGAAAACGAACCGAACGTTCGTACTAACGCTACCGAATTTCGTCCGAATCCCGAATCCGAATTGACTTTCACACCCGAATCCTGAAAAATGAAATAATACAAATCCGAATTTAAAACGAAACGAAACTAAACGATTTTTTTGGCAGTGCACATGTCTATCCATAACATCACCATCTCTGCTGTTCTCTACCAGGTGGGAGAAGTCTGGTGTGTTTGTGTAACATCAGCTTGTTTTGTCTTATACTCTAAGTGCTGGTTCACACCTGGGCGTTTTACAGTGCTGTTTGAAGCGCTGTAAAACGCTCAAGCAGTGAAATCCCATTAATTCCAACGGGCATGGTCCCCACCTGGGCGTATTTCAGCCCGTGGAAACGCGCTGAAAAACGCCCTACGCCCAAACAAGTACAGGAGCTTCTTTGGGGCATATTTCAGCGCATATCCATTGGTATTCCCGAGTGTGGCTCGGGGTTAACAAAGCGCTAACCCCGAGCCACACCCGGGAATACAGCGTACAGGTCTTACCTTGTCCGCGATCCCTGCTTTGTCCTCCGGCCGCTGCCGTCTTCTGGGTTCCGTCCCTTGCAAGTGTCCGCGTCGCAGGGGGGCGGAACCGGCGGGAAGTTTGAAAAGTTAAAAAAAAAACCAGAAAAAAAGATGAGAAAATAAAGGAAAAAGAAAAAAAATATCATATCGTCAGGGAGGTATAAAAACGAGCGTCGAACGTGCGCTTTACTGAACGAAAAAAAGTGCTAAAAACAAACTGAAAAAATGCGCCTATAGTACGCCTAGGTGTGAACCCAGCCTAAGTCTTCATCAGCATTACAGCTTTAGGCCTGGTTCACACCTAGGCGTATTGCATATGCACGTCTGTCGCACGACCGCGATTCGCGGTAAAAAAGTCGCGCGACAAACGCGGTTTCCGAAGGCTACTTGGCTGTATCCCAATGGAAACGCGCAACAAAACGGCCCAAAGTAGTACATGTACCTTTTCATGCGTGGGCCGTTTTGTAGCGCGTTAGGGACGGGCGGACATACGCCAAGGTGGGAACGAGACCATTGAATACAATGGGATTTATATTTTTGAGCGTTTTGTAGAGCGTTCGTCGAGCGTAGAACGCTCTACAAAACGTTCAGGTGTGAACGAGGGCTAATGGTTATTTTGACAAATGGGCTGATTTCTGCTGCTATGATTAGTAATCTTAGGCCTGTTTTTACGTGCAGATCACTATCAATTAAAGATGCCAAATATAATGTGTGTTTGTCTATTCTTGTTTCATGTTTCTTGTTTCTGAGAATCAGCAAATTTGTGACTATGGTTACCACGGCATGCCAAGTAGAGGGATCCATACTCAACAATGCAACACCGTTTTGTAAGAAACACTCTCCACAAAAACAGGAACTTAGGTCATGGCTGTTTCTGTTTCTCATTGGATGCCTCTACATCTCTATGCAAAGTGAAACACACATTACCGTGCATTTTCACGTTTGGGCTGAGGCAGGATTTGGCCCCAACTTTGCATGCTCGATGCTTACCCATTATACTTTCCTTCATGCCTTGCTGAACACTGAGAACTTTGGTCAGGTACAATACTGTAGCCAAAAATGTGTTGGTAACAATGTGCCAGCCGTTCTCTATAAAAGTCCGTTCTCCCATCAGTCTTTTTTTATTTGTTAGTGACACAGGAAAAGTTGCCCTATTAGCAGCATAGCACCACATATTAATGTGGTCCAGTTTAGTGCACAAAATCACTACATTGTAAAGTGCACCAAAGCACCACATCGCACATCTAGCTATTGCCATAGCTGGTAATAACATTAGGAACTCATTACCATCATGTCTGGGAGGCCTAAAAAGAAAGGCCTAAGTTGTTCACATGCAGCTTTTAGGGGGTAGGCAGGTTCTGTATCCACAGTCCAAAGCAGTGGTTGGCCCACACCTTTTGAGAGGCAGGGCACATCTGCCTCTATTTTCTGGCCATGTGTTTGCTATACAGCCAGAGTACACAGTGGAGGTGGTGGAGTGGATAGCCAAGCCTTCATTATACTTTAACTTCTACCAGGCACAGAGTAGTGCAATGTCATTAGCTGCTGCAAATACACCATGTTCCTCTTCCTCATCAACAATTAATCCCCCATTACCTCACATACTGGCATGGAATAGTCATAAAAATGATTTCAGTGCAGTTTCAGTCACTTGCTGCAGGAGGATGTGCAGCAATTAATTTCAACTGACGTTGAGAAGGTGAGCAATAGGAGCATAGACGGACGTGGACAATAGACAGTGAGAACCAATTGCCAGTGATGTTTCTGTAACTTACTGCCAAGTTGGCTCCAGTGATGAGAAGGGTGGGGATGATGATGAGGTCTCAGACCATACCTGAGTGCCAGAGATAGTGCAGGAGGAAAGTTATGGAGAGGCACAACTTGTCCAAAAAGTCAAGATGTCCTCAATAGGCAGCTTGCAGACAGGTACAGGCCACTGGTATCCCCAGGTCCACTCCCCAGAGCTCAGCCGTGTTAGCATTTTTAAAAAAGATGTGATGCAGACAGCACTATATTGATTTGCAGTCTCTGTCTTCAGTGTATCAAACATTGTAACTGTATCTGTCATTTGGTTAGCATATGCATGAAGGGACACATGACTGTTCACTCCAAAGCTTGGTGGGAGCAGCACATGAATGCTACCAGATGGCAGCAAAAGGCCAGCATCTCTCTTCCTCCATCTCACGCCTCCCTTTCCATCTCTTCTTCCACTACACAAGAATTTCTATCTGCAGCCTCAAGCAATAGTGCTTACAAGGGATTTGAGAGGTTTCACTTACCGCACTTTCAGGGTAGAAGAAGGGAAGAGGGTTAACATGGGACCACGCAGAGTAGGAGCAAGTATAGGCTTCAACCTCACTCTGCATACCCAACTTTGCCGTCTCCACCTGTATTCTTGACCAGGCAGGTGTCTCTTCCCTAGCTGCTGGAATGTAAGAAAAAAATATACATCCACTCACCCAGTTCTCAATGCCAGCTTGGCTCACCTTCCAGCTGGTGGAGTCTTCCTCCTTCAACAACTTTGTAGCCTGAGCTATACTACAAAACAAGGTGCATGGTCACAATTTCTTTTGCCCAGAAGGCCATCCTCCACCATCATGTGGCAGCAAATGTCTCCATGTCATTTGGCACAATGACTGCCTAAGCAGGTCTTCCTGCTTGCAGCAGTTATAGGCAGCATCTAAGACATATGATGTTAACACAGGCAGGATGGACCACTGTCTAGAGCTTGCCCAGTATGCAGTTGAGCTGATGGGCTTCCCTGCAGTCAGTGTGCTTTCAGAATGTGCATTTAGTGCAGTAGGGGTTTTGGAACAGAAAAAAAAAGAGTTCACCTCTGCACTGACACAGTGGACCAGACCAGCTCACCTTTATAAAAATGAACCATTCCTGAATCAGCAATGAGTACCAAGCTCTGCTGATGATGCTAATGATTAAAAGGTATGGTTTGAATAGGGCCCCAACAACATTATTATATCCAGCATAGGCATCTGCTTCCACCATTGCAGGTCTGTAACAAATACCACTTCCTGCCACTATTACTATCTCCTACCACCATTTCCACATCCTGCCACCATTAACATCTTCTACCACTGCTGGCCTGACACAACCATCTCCTGCCACCACTGTAGGCCTGCCAGCATTTCCATCTTGTGCTGCCTTTACCGTTGTAGTCTGGTGCTATGCCACTTTCAAGATACCACAGAGAATTGCCCACTTTATCCTGAGAGCGCCGACACAATACTGTTGAGATCCACCCAGCAGACTGATTGACAGCGGGCTCTGCCTATCTAGAGGCAGAGCCAGCTGTGCCCACCCCCTCCCTCGTCTGTCCCTCCAGTGAGCGCCGGAGGATCAGAGAGGGGAATCCCTGTGGGGCGAGGTGACTGACAGTCACCGCTCTCAGCAAGGATATGATCGGGAAGTGAGCTAACGGCGCTATGTTTTTGCTCACCTCCCGATCAATAGAGAAAACGTGACGGTTTCAATGTCACACGTCGGTTCTAACTATGGGGATGAGTGTAATTCATGGCAATAAAAAAGTACACCCAATATTTCCACATGCTACTTCTCAGTGTGAATTGTTTTTGGTTTGATGTAGGCTAAATCATAATGTTCGTCACCTTTTTTGGGGGCCTATTTCAGTGCACTGCCTAAATCAAGAATATTTGAAGATATAATCTCTCTGAAATAGTGTAGACAGTGATTCTTTCATTATAAACTGTCTGGTTTCCAGGTGAAAGTATGCCTCTCTTTCCCTCTGAAATTGCATTCTAGCAAGGAAAATATACTGTCCATCAAATCTGTAATTTTCTGGCTTTTGGCTCTGAAAAAGTACACTCTACTTTTTATTTGAAGATGAAATTTGTCTTTTCTATCCTTCTGAAATTGCAAACATGCTTAGTCTCTCTTACATTGTGGCCAACAAAGGTAACTTTGCATTAAGTATAAATAGTATTTCTGTCACTTCTGTCTGAAATAATACAGTTTTAATTGTATTCCTAATAAAACCTGAGTTTCTCCCTCATCCATTTCAGTCTAGTAAAATGTGATGTCATGTGATTTCTAGCTATTGACTTGGTTTCACAATAAAAACTGCCTAATCTCACCTAGTGGGCATATCAAACTGCTTACATAGTTACATAGTATTTGAGGTTGAATAAAGACATTAGTCCATCAAGTCCAACCTATTAGGATCTCATTCAAATTCCTTATGTAAGTTCCTTACATAATGTGCAGTAATTCTATACAATATTTCTGGCTGCTGTCTTTAAAATAACAAACTGTAATTGATATTTCTTTTAAAAATAATTACTACTCTCTTCTCCCACTTACATTGCTGTCTTGTGCTAAATCAGACTGCTTAGATATTCTCCAGCCACTGTACTATATGCTGTATCTCGGCAATATAGCACTGTAATTTTTCTGTAGCAGAACAACTGCATCTGCTCTGTAGGTTTGCATTTTTTCAGGTGATTTGGTGTGTTGACAGTTTATTAAACTTCATACACTGTGGTACTGAAAAAAGTAGTTTTCTAGTCTGACAGCTGGTCCTGAAGGACGGCATGCATCAGGGAAGGAGGGCATGCATCGGGGAAGGAGGTCATTCTAAACCGTACTATTTATCATACTAGAGCAGGGTTAGGCGACCTCACATAAGGCATTGCAAGTCTGACATTCACAAGCATGACTCCCAGAGGCAGAGGCATGATGGGATTTGTAGTTTCACCACAGCTGGAGTGCTGAGGTTGCCTTCCCTTCCCCTAGAGGTTTAAATGAAGCCCTCCAGGGACATATACTGTATATTGTCATATGTCTAAGAAGTAATATTTTCATTGGCTAGTTAAGTGATAAATACACACATACGCATAATTCAACCAGGAAGCCATAGTGAATAATCACTAGTCATTAGACATGTGCACTGCCAAAAAATTCGTTTCGTTTCGTTTTAAATTCGGATTTGTGTTATTTCGTTTTTCGGGATTCGGGTGTGAAAGTCAATTCGGATTCGGAATTCGGATTCGGACGAAATTCGTTAGCGTTCGCACGAGCGTTCGTTTCGTTTTCTGTTCTTATTCAGGAACGAAACGAATCGCACATGTCTACTAGTCATTAATAAATATCTAGTCATTACAGATAAATGACTGTTCATGCAATATCTTGGCTTAATATGTAAATTATTGATTAAAGTTAGTTACAGATATGAAACTGAAACTCCAGACAAACAAAGAAATGCACTAACTAGGAATGCACTGATACTAGATACCGATACCGATACTAGATACTACTCGTACTCGCCCAAATGCTCCCGATGCCTATCCCAATACCGGAACTTCTGGTATCAGAAAGCCGGGTGGCAAGTCATTACATGCTACCCGGCTTCCTGATTGCCCAGGAAGCCGGCTCCATGCTCCCTCATCACCAGGGAGCATGGAGCTAGATTCCCAGCTGATCAGAAAGCCGGGGAGTGGATAATAATTCAAAATATGAAGTGTCCCCAAGATTATAGAAATCCCTTACTCGGAGCTGGTTCAGTGAACAGGTAGAAAATATGTAATTTATCAATTTGAATATTTAATCGTAGAAAAACTTGAACAATACATCCACAACAAGACAATTAAAACAATTAAAAAACTTCCCTAGGGTAAACAGTAGTTAAAGAATCATGGGTGGTCTGCAAGCCAACTGATGTGGTATAAAAGGTTAGAGCAGACACCTACTATGTATTTCATGTACGGATACAATGTATCCCAAGTTACTCACAACTCATGTAGCTCAGGGAGCTCAGGGAGAGACAGTCCTGCTCGAGTCCCACAACGCTGAATGATATGTTTGCTTCAATAAGCATATCCAATAGTAGTAGTTGGGATCCAGAGATAGGGATATGTAGATAGGGCTAGAAGTGCAAACGCCCTTCCCTTTTCCCCTGCTTAGGGCTCTCACTAGCCCTCGGGCTCGAATTTCAAATTTGAGAGCTAACCCAAAAGCATTTCCAAATAGATGTGTGCGGCCGCACAATGAACAAAACGAAAAGGTATATGCAGGGGTCTCGATGGTAGGAGGTTCCCAGTGCGATGATGGATCCTTGAACTGTGCAAAATAAAGCAAACTGTTGTCCGGTCGTTTTTCTCAAACTCTGCTGGATTGGTATGGATTCCGATGCAGGCTAGACAAATCCGGGCCGACTGAGCTCCGTCTCCGCACCTCGAAGCCCAGCTGAACAGTGCTTCTGCCGCGGCTGATGTGCGGGATGAGCTTTGATGAGTGTCCAGGGAAGTTGTTAGCACACGTAACCCTGACGCGTTTCCTCCCCACTCAGGGGCTTCCTCAGAGGGGTGGGTGAGTGGATAATAACTCGCCCCCGGCTTCCTGATTGGCCGGGAAGCTGGCTCCATGCTCCCTCGACAATTGGTGACGAGGCAGCATGGAGTCGGCTTCCCAGCCAATCAGAAAGCCGGGCATCATGTAATGACTCACTGGCCAGCTTCCTGATTGGTCGAGAAGCTGGCCGGGGAGTCATTACCCGCCCCTGGCTTCCTGATTGACCAGAAAGCCAGCTCTATGCTTTCTCGTCACCTGGTGATGAGGGAGCTTGGAGCCAGCTTCCCAGCCAATCAGGCACCCGGGCGACGTGTAATGACTTACAACCCAGCTTCCTGATTAGTCGAGAAGCTGGCCGGTGAGTCATTACCCGCCCCCCGGCTTCCTGATTAGCCAGAAAGCCGACTCTATGCTTTCTCATCACCTGGTGATGATGGAGCATGGAGACGCCTTCCCGGTTAATCAGGAAGCCGGGTGGCGAGTCATTACACGCCCGTCTTCCTTAACGGGACATCGCTAGCACTAACTAAATGGAACTAACTTGTAATGCATAGATGTTTATTGCTTTGCATGTGAAAGAATTAACAGTTTTGTGATTAACAAACATCTGCCACAGTGTGCAACCAGGAAGGTGGCACACTTACTTCCTGGTTCAGAAGTGTTGCTTGCTATGCAACCCACCTCCTTCAGCCTGATCCTTAGACATAGCATCTGTATCATTACCACTGAGCAGGGAGAAAATAGTAGCCAGTAAAGTTGAACCACAAGGTAGTGGAGTGATCTTCTTTGTTGTATTGTGTGGCAAAGCAATGTGAAACAAAAGACCAGTTGACCAAATTTAGCAATCTTTTGGCAGATATATCAGTAACCATAAATGTATTTCAATGGCGTAGCTATCCATTTGCCTGGAGTTCAACTTTAAGCTGCCCATAGACATTAGATGGCAGTTGGTTATTAAAAAGAGATCATTCCAAAGGATAGGTCTTAAAAGTGTGCATGTGTATGAGAATAGAAACAACCCTGGCACCACTGATCTGTTGTTCAGTCAAACTTTTTTCTTTAGAGAAAAAAAGACAAAAAAAATGAAAAAAATATTTTTTTACAATGTCAAAATAAAGTCTGGTAAAAGAGGATAACACTGGCTATGAAAGATTTATAGCTATAGCATATGAACACAAAATTAGGTTAGCATGGGGACAGTATTTATAATTTAGCAGGTATCAGGTTCCATGTAAATAATGCAATTTTGTAACATTACAGTAATTGTGCTGGACCAATAAGGAAGATATGTGAATACAATATTCTCTACAGAGAACCACAGAAAAGTGTCAGTACTAAATACATGAGTAAAATAAATATCTTTGTATCTCTGTGTCTCTAACTCTAGAAGCATATAGACAAGCCTTTCGCAAACCAGGATTCCTTCTGGCTACGTCAGGGGTGCCTCAAAATGTTCACATAGCATCATGCCTTTCCATGGTGCAGGTGGGCTGGCCTCCAGCTACATGAAAACGAATGAGGCTAAACCAGGGAGGGTGGGATCCATTCGGAAAAGGATGGAAATTGCCTCCTTCCTGGGCTGTTCCACCTCCTCCTCTCTGCATGGCCACTGCAGCTGTGGCTGCTGATGTGAAGGGGGGACTGAGGACTCTGATGTGAAGGGAGCCCCTTATGGGAAGGGGAACTCTGACATGAAAAGGAGGGACTTTGATATGAAAGGAGGGCTCTGTTTTAAAAGGAGAACTCTGATGTGAAAGGGGGGGCTTCTCATGTAAAGGCAGGGCTCCTGATGTAACAAGGGCTCCTGATATGAAGGGGGGACTCTGGTTTGAAAGGAGGGGCTTCTAATGTGAAGGCGGGCTCTGATGTGAAGAGGAATTCTGATGTGAAAGGGGCTCCTGATGTGAAGGGGGAACCCCACTTCCTTTTGTGTTTTTGCATGGGGAAATTCATACAAGGCCCCTGTCTCGGATAAGGATCTGGTAGGGATTTTGGAGAGACCACGTGTCATTTTTCAAATTTTTATAGTTACATTTAGACTTTATACTGAGGTGCCTTGAGCTGTTGCATGCTTTTCAAATGGTGCTTTGACTGAAAAAAAGGTTGAGAAATGCTGTTTTAGAGGTTTTTTTTTAAAGCGACGTTCTCAGAGTTGGGGGCAGCCTCATCTATAACAGATACAATAGGCTGATGCTCTCCAAGAGTATTGCTATGCACCTTATCTACCACCATCCACTCTGACTCACCAACAATGAGCTGCTCCACAACTTTGCCAGGGACGTTTTGAGTCTGGTACATCATTTTGTTAAGCACAGATTGCATTAACCCATTTTATATATTTTGGCCATGTAACTCTTCTTTTAGCCCACGCACATTCTCTTCTACCTTTGAGAGAACACCTTTGCGCAAGAGGGCAGCACTAAAGTTGTCCTGAGAAACCTTAAAGTGACATTAAACCCTCAGATTTTTTAACATAAAACAATACTGTAATGTGTGCCTTACTGTAATCCATGGTTGTTTCCCTTCACTTTGCTGCTCTTCCTTTTAAATCCGTATCTCTTCTCATGCTCTGCAGAACTTCTGTTTTGCAGCAGACTGCCTTGTCTCAGGAATGGATACACGGTGTCTGTGAATACATTTCTATAGGCATGAAACCTGAGCCAGCACTACAGGAAGAGGCCCTGAGCTGCAAAGGGAATTCTTCCCAAGCATGAGAAAACATGAGGATTTAAAAGGAAGAGCAGCAAAGAGAAGGGAAACAACCATGGATTACAGTAAGGCACACATTACAGTATTGGTTTATGTTAAAAAATCTGAGGGTTTAATGTCACTTTAAGCTCTGGCACTCCAGGCCCCTCAGAGATTTCTAAGGACACAGTTGTTAGGAAAATTCCCAGATAGCAAGCAATTGAGCTGCAAGTTATAAAATGACTTGCTACACTATTGCTAGACTTGCCAAGCTTCACAATTTTGTAGCACAATATCAGCAAGTCTGCAATGCAAGTCTCCAGATCAACGTACTTTGCAAAAGTGCTGTACACGTGCAGAGCTCTTGCTAAGACCTGCAGGACTCTTGCTGTAGACTTGCCAAGCAAATTTGCTACAAATTCAAAAAGTGTCAACTAGAACTTGTGCTGCAAGTGTTCTGCAAGCCTACAACTTGCCAGGAATGTGTGCAACAAGTTAACAAGAATTACAATTTAACCCTGCCACAAGTTTGTGGCAAGTTATCCTTCCTATCTGGGATTGTACATAAGTGGTTTGCTTACATTACTCGGATATATAAACAGAGGTTTTTACATCATTAAACATCACAACATTTCCTAAATAATTTATAAAATCTGTCTTTCTACTGCACATGGCATTTGAGAGAGATACATTTTTCTTGAAACAAATAGTGGGCCTTGCTACTGGGGTCACTCTTACTTCACAGCAGATCATCGCTACCAGTCTGTCCATTAACTAATGCATCATTCCCAAACCTCTTCTCCTTTATGAAAATCTTACCACTCACCGCTGGAGGTTTCACCTTCAGGCAGCACAGATTTTGAGATATTATCTTCATTAGAACCATGCTTGGCTGTTGCTAGGAGAAACAGATTTCCCACAGCTGGGGCCAATGAAGCTTGCACAGATGCTGAGGCTTCATAAAGGCACCAAATTCACTCTGTCTACTTGACCACATCATCAGCATTCTATGGGTCCATCGAACAATACAGGTGGTAGAGCTCCGAATTAAACTTCACACACTGGAAAATTTCCTCTTTTCAAGTGCCATAAATGTCGCAATTCTGTTCTAATGGAAAAAACGGAAGAAAGATCCCAGAAACCATGCCAGACAAGCTTCGGCCCACCGGTTGATACTGACAACCACCAGGACCTCCATACTGCAGACTTAATGCAGATCTCCAGGATTTTGAAAAAGTTAACCCTTGCAGTGGGGCTACCACCGCACTGCAAGAGTTAACTGCTCGTTTTGGTCTAGGAAACACAACAAAGAAGATAACTCACCCGCGCCTCGATCATGCGGCGGTGACCGCTCACATTCCTCCAAGCCTACTCCGCTCCAGCTATGGAATGGTTCTTTGCATCCTCACGTCTAAGGCAAGTGAATGGACCTTGCACAGAAGTGATGACGTCAGCGGGGCTTAGACCGCCAAAGCTTGGGAGAGAAGAGGCTACGGGGACCAGTCTGGCAGCCAGGTGGGATCAAGGATGAGGTAGGTATATTTTCTTTATTTGCGTCCCTAGACCATAACAAGCAGTTAACCCTTGCAGTGCGAGGGTAGCCCCACTGCAAGGATTAACGTTTGAAAATTCAGGAGTTCCTCTTTAATCCTCACAAAGTCAACAACTTGAAAATGCTGCTAGCAAATTTCCTGTCCCTTTAAACTTCGCAAGCATACACCTGCGACATGCAATGCACTGTGGGGGAATTCATAAAAATTTTAGCAGCCAGGGGGCGCATGCGCGTGACGAACTAGGACGGACACGTTTTAGGTCGGCTCCGTACCTGCCAGGACCCGAATAGCCTCTACCTTTCCAGACTGACACAAACCCATCCCCTATCCACCGGACGGCACACTCTATACATCGCGGACCTGGACCATGTCCCGTCCGGGAACCAAAACAAAGCATAGCCGCAAAACACTAAAGACGCTCTGGCCGGAACGGCCTCCAAGATGGCGCCTTCAGGCCTACGCACCTCTCCTTTCACCTGTGCGGCCTCTATGTCACGTGGAGAGGAAGATGGAGACAGTCGGGCCAGCTCCCCATCCCCTACTCGAGTCATCCCGGACCCCAAAGAACTTCTAGCTCGGATCGACAAGATGTTAAATAAAGCCCTGCAGACCACGTCCAAACAAATTACGGAGCGCCTGAAAAAGAAATCAGAGACCTGGGACACCGCACAGCGGACCTGGAGGCCCGTATGGACGACACAGGGGGGACACTCGACACCTATGCCCGAGACTTAGACTCCCTGAGAGATGAAAACCTGACACTCCACTACAAATTGGAAGACCTGGAGAACCGCTCCCGCAGGTCAAACCTCTGCTTCCGAGGGATCCCCGAGACGGTAACGGATCTCTCCGCTACGGTCACAGCCCTTCTGCAGGAACTCTTGCCCTCCTACCTGTTGGAGCGGCTTGAGTTCGAACGGATCCATCGGGCCCTCGCCAAGAAGCCAGTGTCAGGCCCTCCCAGGGATGTAATCGCTAAATTCCTGTACTTTTGCACCCGAGAGAGCGTCCTTCAAGCGACCCGGAACAGCTCCCAGCTGTTGTTCCAGGGGTACGAATATCAAGTGTTCGCAGACCTGGCTCCATCCACGATCTCTAAGAGGAGGGAGATGAGACCGGTCCTGAGAGTCCTGCAGAACCGCAGCATTCCATACCGCTGGGGCTTCCCCTTCCGACTCTCCTTCGTCTACAATGGTCGCACCTATTCGTGTACAACGCTGGACGAGATGCAACATCACCTGAATATCCTGAGCCTCCCGGAACTATCGGCTGAACCGCCACCCCGCCGTAGCCGATCCCCGGCCCGTCAACCCTTCACACCAGCATCGGCTCTTGCACGGGGGAACCGCTCACCATCTCGCCAGAGACGCACCCAAGCTTCCGGATCGGACTCTGACCAGGCCGGGTGAGACCCATGCTGCTATTGCTGTGGTGCCCCCCTTGCGGCATTTTGTCTTTTGATTTGTTCTCCCTGTCAGTCTGGTTCATAATGACTGCCGGTTCATCAACCAGATGTTTTTTGGAACTTGAAGCGTGGAACTTCCCGAACCTCCCCCCCTCCCCATGTGAGAGCCACTCGACTCCTTTAACTTTTCATGTGTTCCCATGTTTTGCCTTTTCCCCTTGTAACCGATCGCACCCGAGGGGACTTCCTGCACTGTGGACGCTGACATCTCTGGGACGACCCATCGACATCTGCTGGGACTATCTGCACTAGACCGCTAACAGTGAGCTCCTACTTCCATGATACTACTGCTATTTCACAGACAGCCGTTGTACTTTTTGCATACTCCCCCTGCAGCTTCTGGACCCCCATTCCAGCTTTTTATTTCTAAGGTCTATTTTTATGCTACCAATGTTTACATATCTAGGGAATTTTGTATAGCCTTAATAACCGTATTTAGCCTTCATGTATACAGTACTACATCTGGTGCAAGGTTCTCCGACTTCCATGGGCCTGCGCATGGGGCGGCTAGACCCTGTTGCAGTAGCATACTTGTCCCGTTAGGCGCCCACCACCGCCACCCTAATGGGGGAGTGGGAGTACCTATATGACAACTAACCTGTAAGCACCCCTACCGATACAGGGGCCCTTAGCGGTCTGAGCCAAGTATCTCCCACCCGACTTGGGTTGTACCACGTTAGTTACCACTTCTGATGTACTGGCTATGTTAAGCAACTATGTTTCATAAGAGGTTGTTCGGGCCCGGAGAGGTTTTGTGACCCCTGCATGGGCCGTTGCGAGTTGACCGTTTCCTCTCGAGGAGACCCCGGCCTGCTTGGGTTCATTTTAGAACCTACCTAGGCTTTACTAGACTTGCTTGTAGCACTGATTCTAAGTTTATTGTTCTGTCTCTCAATTTTTCCTCTATTCTTCTCCCCACTCTTTTTCGACCCATTTCTCTCCTCAACATTGACGTCAAGCTCTTAGCCAAAATAATGGCCACCAGACTTAATTCGGGAATAGGGAATCTGATCCACAAAAACCAAGGCCAGGCGAGTGATAACATCCGCAAGATAGCACTACTCATCCGACTAGCAAGGAAGCGACAGATACCCTCCATGCTCCTATCCCTTGATATCAGCAAGGCGTTCGATACCGTCTCGTGGCCGTATCTATTCCACCTCCTAGAACGTTGGGGCTTCGGCACGCATTTCAGGTCCTGGGTTTCGGCCCTATACACGTCTCCTTCGGCGACGGTACGATATGCGGGCTTTAGGTCCCAACCGTTTCGGATACTGCGAGGCACGCGTCAGGGATGCCCCCTCTCCCCACTACTCTTCGCCCTAGCCATCGAACCCTTAGCGCACCGGATTAGAACCTCCCCCGATCTTACAGGTCCATAAGCCCATAACCCCCACAGGCTTCAAAACATTCCCCCAACTACACACTGCAGAACACCTACCGGCAAGCGAGACCTTCCGATACTTACAGGTGAAGCACTTCGTTACCAACACGATCCGCTTCCCGGTGGGGTGCCCTTGTTGACACTGTTTGAGAGGTGTTGCAGAGACGATCCTCACTCGCCGGGCCTGATCTCCCTAATATACGCATATTTCCGCTCTGTTGGCGCCCCCTCGACCCATAAATATATGCACAGTTGGGCTGCTGACCTGGGGCTAGAAATGGATGAAATACCGTGGCAGCAGATATGGGATACCACGGCCTCTTGTTCCCGCAATGCGACAGCAGTAGAGACTAACTATAAGGTCCTGTACAGGTGGTACATGGTGCCGAGTCGCATGGCCCATGTGACACCTGGCAGCTCGCCAAGTTGCTTCCGAGGCTGTTCAACGCGGGGGGATTTCCTCCATATTTGGTGGAACTGTCCGATCACCCAGAGGCTCTGGTCTCAGGTGAACGCAATACTTTCCACCCTCACCAATAGGAACATACAAATTGACCCAGAGTGAAGCACTGCTGAATGTTAGACCGCCCGATATATCCAAGTATGAATTCAAACTCCTCACTCATGTCCTTACTGCCACAAAACAGACCATTGCTAAAGCTTGGCTCTCAAATACGTTGAGCATCTCAGCAGTTAAAAATATAATCCACTGGATCCTAATTAACGAGAAGCTGACTGTGAAATTACTTGGCAATTTTTCCAAATTTGACAGAATTTGGGAACCATGGGTCGCCAATTTGTTCCCACCGAATTTTGATAGAACGTTATTGGACGTGTGAACAAGCACCCTAGTTTTCACCGCTGCCTGACACAAGCCTAATAACCCAGACCAGACGTGCTCAGCACTTCCCCCAACCTTCCCTCCCTCGTCCTGTCCCTCCAACCTACCCACTCTCCCTCCTCCCCCTCTTTTCATACCTTTCTGTTGCTGCCAGGGCTGTGTAGCAGTCCCTTCTAATGCAACACTCTACCGCTATACCTCTACTTTCACACTAACTCTCCGTAAAAATCTTGGCTACCACTGGTCTGGCCCATTGGACTGAACCGTGTCTCTGCCATACGATGGGATATAACACTCTGACGCAATCTACCACAATTGTACGCTGCAATAACCATAACGTATTCAATCTTAGTAATTATCTTGCGTTAACCACATTGATTGTCTGTGGCATGTATCCCACCATCTGTTCTGGTAGAGTCTGCAATGTTTGTATTTTCTACATCTTTATGTGCCAATAAAAAATGTATTGAAATAAAAATTTGAGCAGCCAGAATCTGGAGCAGTTGCCCATAGTAACCTGTTAATTTATCTGTTTCATTTTCAAAGCTTAACTTTACAAACTGAAGAGAGAAGCTGAACAGTTGCTATAGGCAGCTTCTCTAGATTCTGTCTGCTCCAGTTTTTACGAATTTACCCCGTGTCTTTCAAAGCCACTTGTATGTAACAAAATACATTGTTCATCAGGAGAGAACTTACTTCTCAGCAGGGGTCAGCAGACTCCAAGCAGAGGGGTCTCTACCTTTGCCATTTACAGTACATCCTTCACACATGTTCAGGAACTCTTTCACTGCTGAAACAGGCACCGTCTGTATCTCCACATTGTGATAGACCTGTCTGTCACAGATTGCTTGGAAAATATTCATACTCTATTGATAAACAATGTTAACTGTAGCTATGTCATGGATAAGTGAAATAAGGTGACACATCACAGGACTTGATGAACATGGGCATTCATATAGGTATGCATAAAATATAGGCTCAAAAACCCTGCCTTTTATGACATTTCTCTAACCTGAATGTTCACAGGTTTACTGTATGAAAGCAAATATTTTATCCCTCAACTTCTGGTCTGTCTGGAAGCCCAACTTTGATTCCACAGCCCACATCTAGGTGGCAGGAATATAAGAAAGAGAGGAGACCCTTTCTCTAGGGTTGTATTATAGAGCAAGGCATATTACTTTGTACTGGGTCCAAATATGTCTGCTCTTCTCATGGGGGATTAGTAGGTTGCTAGCTTAGACATTCCAGCCAAGCTTTATGGCTTTTTTCAAACAACAATGATGAGGGTGCTTGCTGAGATTCTGCACACCCCAACAACATCCTAATTGTTAGCTTTCCTTCCAAAATCACTTTTCAGATGATAATCACCAAAATTTAGAGTAATTTTAGATTATTGAGGGAACCTACAAAATAACGTCTACACCAAATTAGTGGTCAGCATTTACCTTATCATTGCATTGTGACACCAAAATATCTGGGGTTCATTTACTTCAATCTGTTTACTTTGCAACAAAATTTTCACTTGTTAAGGGAATTTTAGTGAATGTGGTGAAAATTCACTTTGCAAAGAATACCCAATCGCATGCAAAGAAAAAAAATAAAATACATTATATATATATATATCCCCCAATCATATGTTTTCTACACATTATTGAATGGTGGTCAGCAGAGCTTCACCTAATTCACTAAGCTAATTGAATATTCTCTTGCAAAGGGAACTGCCTATTTGCCTTTAGTAAATCAACCTCCTTTTATCAATTATATTAGGAGTATGAAGGACAATAGCATTAATACATTGGCCATACCTTCTATTTGTAGTTCACTGTGGAGTTTTGCAAGTCCAAGTTCCAGTGCTGTTTTAATAGCTTCTAAATTCCACTCCGTTTTTGAGTCATTCAGCATAATCACATTAAGAGTATAGTTGCCATTTTTACACATTGACATGAGCTGAGCTGGTAGCCATAAGAGAATATGAACAAAAAAGAATACTGTTTGCTTCACCATCTTACATCAGGGATGTTCACTAAACTGTTTGTGAAGATGTCAGTGATGCTCTCTCTATAACAGGAACTGCTAGGTCTAATGATTATCTGCCTTTTCCTTTACCTCCCATTTCAGACTTTCCTAGTCACCCATTAACAGCTTTAGATAACACAATGTACTTTTTTAAAGGTGTATATTTGTACAGAGGGCTGCAAATATCAATGAGTGCTGTTTTTGATTGCGATACTAAAGAAAATATATTTTTTTTAAATAGATGTTTGTCCCCCACTTATGTATGCTGCGCATGTTGTTGTTGCTATATGCATGTAGTAAACTGAACAGGTAGGCAGTTAAAGAACTAATGAAAAAGTTGCTTAAATATTACCCTTTGGGTATTACTCTTGACTGCAGAAGAACTGGATACGGCAAAAAACAGAACAAAACTACAGCCCAGCCCAGGAAAACCACTCCTACAACCAGTATGCCTCAGTTTTAGAACAAAGCAGTATCGAAAGCATACAAGTAGGACCTGTGTCCACCAATGGACTGCAAGAAAAAGCCCTATTTGTGTTATCCATTGAGGGACACAGGAAGACTTTAACCTCCGAAAAATTCAAAAGCAGTCCAACTAAAGGGGTGGCCAACACACCAAACAGAGGCTAACAGGCCCCAGAAAAAAAAACAACAGAGAACTTGGGAGCCACCAGGAAGACCTTAGGTCAGAAGCTTGTATCAGATGAGTTAGAAACATCCACCTGGTAGAACTTAAAGAACATGTGAACAGAAGACTAGGTCGTGGCCTTGCAATTCTGGGGAACAGATGCTTGATGCTGAAAAACCTAAGAAGCACTCATAGATTTAGTGGAGTGAACCTTCACAGGAAAGGGTAGAAACCAATCCTTGAGACAGTAAGCATGGATGATGGTCTGTCTGAGCCACCTAGAGATAGAAGAGTGAGAAGCCGGTGCACCCTTCCAGGTTCTCAAGAGAACCTGGAAGGGTGACAAAGGGAATGGATCTGGGAATGGATCTGGGGCAAGGGATCTGGGTGACTCAGCATCAAATCTCTCTGTGGCCAATGGCTCAGAAGCTACTAAGGTACAAGTAAATCACATATAGAATCTGTGGAAGAGGGTGTGGGAACGTGCCTATGGCCTCTGCCAGTGCTGGGACAAGGTCCTCTGGCACCCAAGGGGAGGATGCTAAAGTGCTAAAAAAACCAAAAAACAAACTAAGGGAAGGGAATAAAAACTAAGGGTTGATTAAAATGTTAAATGTACATTTTATGGTTAAAAAAACTTTTTTAATGTATACAGTTTTCTTAAGCAAATAAGTTTGTAGAAGTATGTTGCACAGGGTCTTACCTTCCAGTTACAGCACATCCTTTTAAAGGCTGACAGTGCTAAACCACTGCCTCACAATTAGCATAACCATTGTCAGTCTGCTGTGGAAACTCCTTTAGTTGGCCATTGCCAGTCTATCTTGTCTATCGCCCAGCAGCCAACTGACGAAGCTCACACAGCATGCCAACATTGCAGCTAGTATTTGTGAGGCAGTGGTTTAGTGTTGTTAGTCTGCTATCTGGATTTACTTGAAACTTTACAACAAATTTATAAAAAACAATTTGCCTATAAATTACAGTGAGGGGGGCGTGGCCGACCATGGAAGAGTAAGGACGTGCAGCCATGAGCTCTGCTGATCCGGGGCTGCCTACAGTGAACTTTCTCAGCTTTATGGTATATTTCTCCCCTATGCCTGACTACCGGACCACTCCAGCTTCACTTGTCACCTCCTCTATCCGGGATATAGACCCTTGCTTTCTGCGGCCCCCGAACAGTGCCACCGTACCCACGGGTCGCAAAATGGTGCCGAAAGCCTCCCAGCCTAAGAAGGTTGCAGTGGGCCCCACGCCGGCGGTGACATAGGGACCCAGATCATTAGCCTGTCCTGCGGGTCAGACGATGCTGATCCCTCCGGCACCCCCCACCCCCTCAGCGGTGCTGGCTGCCTCCTCCGGCGCTCTGGATCCCTTGATGCCGGCAATTTTCTGCAATCCTGCACAGTTGGAAGCCAGTGAGCTACGTGACCTCTTAACAGCCTTCAGTGCGGACTTTTGATGCTTGTGCCACGCGACTGGATGGCGCTCTACTGGGTGAGGTGAAGGAACTCTGCCAGCGGGTCGATACTATGGACTCTAACTTGTCTACCATGTCGGCCTCGGTCACGCTGCAGGAGGCTCGCTCAGACTTCCCATCGCTCACATCTTCAACAATTACAATTACGGGTGGAGTACGGTGAGAATCAAAGCTGTCGCAATAATATTCATCTAAAGGGGATTCCGGAGGCCACTCAGGGTCTGAACCTACATGCTACATTCATGGCTATCCTCAGTACGGCTCTGGGGAAGCCCCCTACTAACTACATTAACCTGGACAGAGTGCATCGTGTTCAGTGGCGTAACTAGAACCTTCAGGGCCCCGGTGCAAGAAACCATGAAGGGCCCCCCCCCCCCCAACCGCCATGGCACCGCATGGTTACCAGGAAGACTGCCGAGGTCCACAGCAAGTGCGGGACCTCAGGCAGCCGCTTATTTTTAGTGCCGTTGTTCTGTCGAGAACGCTGACCCAGTATCTGTGTTTATGTACAGACGGGATTACAGAGGAAACCGGCATTTATTTACAAAGTATTCATTTGTGATGGTTAAATGTGACCATTAATAATATACCGTCCATGAATGATGGATGGAATATTATTAACGGTCACAATTAACGAAATTGAAATGGGAATTTAACAAAATTGTTTAAAATAAACAATTTAAACGAAATACTTTGTGAATAAATCCCGGTTTCCTCGATAATACTGGTCTGTGTGTAAGCGCAGATGCTGTTGTCGGCAAATTCGACTACGTCGGCGTTCTCGATAGAACACCGGTATCTGTGTTTAGTATCGGGGCATTTTCACGAGTATGAGTACTTGGGAAAATGCCCAGTATTGGCAGTGGTGTATCCCTACTTAAAAATATAACCACCAGCAATGCATGACAGTGAGCACTATATCACCAGCATCCCACACACACACACACTTCCTCGCACCAGACCCCTCCCCCCCCTGCACTCCAGACTTACCTTCCTTCTCAGGCAGGGCCCTCTTCCTCGTCTCCCCAGTCAGGGGGTGGGGCTAAGAGGAGAGGGTCCTCACACAGCAGAATGTGCTGCCCGGCGGTGTCTGCAGCACATTGTGCTGGTAACAGCTAGGGCTGGTGCTAACCTATTTTACACCCGCGGCAAGACCAGATACTTGCGCCCCCCTAAGATAAAAACATAAAAATTGGCAAGTTTGATTTTTAACCACTTCAAGATCAGGTGTTTAGACCCCCTTCCTGGCCAGGCCATTTTTCAGTATTCAGTGCTGCGATACTTTGACTGACGTTTATTCCGTCATGCAACGCTGTACTGAAATGAAAAAGTAAAAGATGACAAAGTAAATAAAATGTAAAAAGTAAAAAAATAAATAAAAAAGTGATACAAAAGTAAAAAAAATAAAATAAAATAAATTCAAACTAACCCTGCCGCCGCTATCCGGTTGGCATTCTCCATGGGGGGCTGGATGGAGGGGGGCGCATTGAAGAACGTGGCCTTGGGGCAGCAGGGAGAGCAAATACGGTCCTGGGTGCAGAGGGTTTCAGGAGGGGTTCGGAAGGTCTCACGAGGGGAGCGGAAGGTCCCAGGGGGAAGCGGAAGGTCTCAGGAGGGGAGCGGAGGGCCTCAGGAGGGGTAGCGGAATGTCCCAGGAGGGGTGCGGAAGTCTCAGGAGGGGTACAGAGGTTGTCAGGAGGGTTGCGGAATGTCCCAGGAGGGGTGCGGAAGGTCCCGGGAGGGTTGCGGAGGGTCTCAGGAGGGGTACAGAGAGTGTCATGAGGGGTGCGGAATGTCCCAGGAGGGGTGTGGAAGGTCTCAGGAGGGGCGCAGAGGGTGTCATGAGGGGCGCAGAGGGTGTCAGGAGGGGCGCATGAGACAGGGTCACGTCGGGTAAATAGACACCAAACATGTCAAGACTTAAAATTGTACGCACCCGCAAAATCGCAAAAAAACTACCGCACCGAAAATTGGCCATAAGCGACGCTTTAAACACTTTTACTGCTCATCAGTTTAGTGTTATCAGTGATTAATGGCCCTAAAATTATTGCTCACACTCCGACATTCGCGGTGATATGTAACGTGTGGCACAATAGTCGTTTCACATAGGCGCACCCGACACATGTTTGCGTGTGTATGTGGGGGGCGTGGGACTTAAAACAAATGTAGTGTTTTTTAAATTTATTTTTATGCTTATTTACTTTTTTTATTACCTTTTTTTACACTTAACTTTATTGTTATCACATGGGAGGCTAAGAATCCCCCTATGTGATAGACAATTTACATGACAAGTCCTCTTTACGGAGACTTAAGGGGTCTCCAAGACCCCTAATGTCACCTAGGGACCCCCAGAGAAGCTGATGAAGCAGAAATCTCCTTCACCAGCTTCTCCGCCGCTTCTGTAGCTGGGAATGACAGATGAATGGGGAAGTGATGTAATATACATCACTTCATGCATTTGGGGACTGGAGAGGAGATCAGAGGGAGATCGTGTACGGATCTCCCTTTGACCTCCTGTCACAGAGCAGCCGTGCCGGTCCACAGCGGATCTCGGGGTGGGGGGTCGGGGGTAAAGCTGCACCTACTATAAGTGATCGGGCGTCCATATGACACATATCTGGTGGATTTTGCAGGGGGTGTTAGGGTGTACTTCAGATTGACTGGTTCTAACATTGCTAATGATCCCAAGATATTGTTACTCTCAATGATCCAAGGGTCACTCAAGTTGGTGAAGAGAGGCCTCTTGCGGCACTTTCTCACAGCTGCCAGGGCAGTTATACTGCGCCATTGTTGTACATTGGTACCCTTGCAGAATGGCCTGTGGAGATGGATCATATAGCATACCTACAGGGCCTCTTGGCCAAGGAGCGTGACGCTGGTGATAAATTCGTTCTGACCTGGTCCGCCTGGATCGCCTTTCGAGCATCGGATGGCTTCCTGGCGGCTATCTCTTCCTGAGCTGCTGGTTCATTGGTTCTGTTGGGCCTCCTGACAGGGGGTGGGACTCCACCCCTCCACCCCTCCACCCGTCCTTTGGTATGTTTTTCTTACTGCTTTTCTGGTCTTCTCCTCCTCGCCATGTTTTTTTTCCGGTGATCCTCTTCCCTCAGGGGGCTCTACCCTGGCTGTTTGTTTTGTTCTTTTTGTCACTGTCCCTATCATATGTGTTACTCAGAACCCACTCCCCCTCCCGTGTAGTCTGCTCTGATAAGGGGACTCTGCTTCGAATCATTTTTTTAGTCACCTCCATGGGATTCCTAAGATGTGCAGTGCCTTGGCCTAAAAGTTAACCATACTCAAAGCTGAAGATGGAGATGTTGGTATTCACAATAGTCCTGACTTTGTCTTCGTTTAAGAATGGTGTTGCCTGTACTGCTGCTATTGTATACTAAGTCCCTCTAGGGACGCCTATTTGTTACCTTTTTTTTTTCTCTTCGTGTTGTCAGTTTTTATTTGAACTCTGTTCTGTATTTAACAATTTGGAATAAACTCATATTGCACTAAAAATTACAGTGAGGAATGATGCTAAACATAATGAAAAATAGATTTAGATTTCACAAACACTTTAAAGAAGAACTCTGAGCAAATAAAAATATTACTGTATTACTTACCTGATACCGGCTCCTTAGACTGCCTGATCCCATGGGAGAAGAGGCTGCAGGGACTGGTCTAGCAGCCCAGAGGGAGCCAGGATCAGATAAGTAAAATGCTTTATCACAGCATAGAGACCAAAACAAGTACTTAACCCTTGCAGTGAAGGGGTAGCACCACTGCATTGGTAAGTTTTTTATTTGCCTGGAGTTCTTCTTTTACTCTGATTTTCCACATGGCCAAATGCCTAGGCTTTTGGATATAATACTGGAGAAAGCACATACATTTTTCCAGGTGAGGAATTTTTTCAGATCTCATATTACTCATTATTTATCTTTCTCAACAAGACTATTAACATAGCTTTATGTGATCATATGAGCATACAGTATGTCCCCTTAAAGATCCCAAAATGTTCCTAAAGTATACACAAACCATAAAAAGGACATTCTCTTATGGCTCACATTTGATTTGAAGTTGTTTATTATATCTGTTAGATAAGTGCTAAAAAGATCTATTGTTCCTACCAAAAATCTTGTAAGATAATAACCCTGCCTGTGTCAGTCAGCATTGTTTTAAGCTTTCTCTGAGGACACCTTCCCCCCTACGTTATGAAGAAGAGGTAAGGAGCGATTTTCTGCCCCTCAATAAATACAGTATAGTGAGTAAGCTTTGTCGTTCTAGGACAGGAGGTGTATTTCTGGCAGGATCACCAGGTAAAAATAAAGGAAAAAAACTAAAAAGAAAATCTAATACAACAACCACATATAAAGGCTGGCAAGCTGCAATATATTACATTTTTGTTCTTGGGTTTATACAAGTTTTTTTTTTTTTAAACTATGGCTTTCCAGCTTTAGTATAGTTTGTAGAGTCAGAATATTTGACAGTGTTTCCCATATTGTTACAGAAATACATTTTTAACAGAACTGTACCACAACAACAAATGTATTTTCTTCTCATCATCACACAGTCATGTTTTCCAGCTTACTAATACATTTCCAACATGATGCATATTATATTTTGCTAAATGAAGGTAGAGTGCACTTAAATCATTTTAACAACTCCCTAAAACACTGTGCATCTATGAACTTTATAGCACTCATTAAAACATATGGATAATTTTATGAGCAATTTCAGTTTTACAATGCCCATTTGTTGACTGTCAGCACGAACAATGGCCTTCCAGTTACACATCAAATGTTGTGGTCCATTTCACCATGCATCTCTATGGTAGTTTATTTAACTACATTGTGGTAGGGACCAAATACTGTTAAAAACCATAGTAGAATCATATTTTTGTTAAAAAACACATGAAAACAAGGTATATAACACAACCAGCAAGTAACGTCATACGTGAATAGGAGAACAAGACAATACAGAGATTTCCAGGGAATATTGCAAAGGGCAACATTAACAGTCTTGCATCACAACTATGATCTGTTATTTTGTGAGAAAAAAGAGGAAATAGAAGAGAAGGAAAAGAAAAGGAGAAAAAGGGGGGGGGGGATGGAATTGGAAAAGCCACGGTCCAACAGAAATGCCAGGGGATCCATATTTCGTCACTATGTTATTTGCCTGATGATGGGACCTTGGTACATTCTGAAACGTTGCTCATACGTGTGATGCCATGTGTATCTGCAGTTAATGAAAGGACTTATTGATGCATTGGACCTTGCTGTGCGGGTGACTATCTCTTCCCCGTATTTCGGCAACACACAGTGCCCAATAGCCTCACAACAGTCGAGGGGATAAAGTGTCAGGCAATCCATGTGAAATCAGTTTGGCAAAAAGGGCACGATCCAAGGAGCCCATACCTTCTCAAATTTAGATAGACTATCATTCTGGACAGCAGTAAGTTTCTCCTAGAACACAACCTGAGACACCAGAGCATTGACCCCTGCAAAGGTTATAGACAGGGATTTCCAAGCACCAGCAAGGACTTACTTAGCCTTGGTGAGTATATGTTGAAGGCAGGAAGATTTAAACTTGATATTTCACCATATGATAATTTAATTTCCACTGAATTACCCACTAAATTGATTAAAAAGGTTTTGCTGCTGTGTATCAAAACAGTGGAATAGTGTATGCTGTATCACCCAAAGTTGTTTTTTAATTCCATAAAATAAAGAAAATTCAATTTTTGTATATTGTATGGAAATCTATACACAATATATAAAAATAAATGTTACCTTACTGTTTGGATATGGTGTCCTGTAACAAGGAATGCACAAACACACAGCAAACTTACTGCTCCAGTGCAGATCTGTTTCTGTACTTGGTGTGTTGAGAATAAAAAAGAAAGAAGGGGAAATGGTAGAATCATCAAGTATGTCTGAGAAACAGACTAATTTAAATCTAGCCTGCTTGTTTTTTAAAGTTCCAATGTATTCCCCACCACCAGCACATTTGCGAGTCAAAAGATTAACTGTTTTGCCTGCTGTCACCCCTTCTGCACTCCTTTTTTGCACATACTGTCCACTGTCATACCTTTCCACAATTCCCTCCAGTACACACTACCCCCTCTAATACCATCCAAACTCCTCTGCTGCACATACTATCTATCTGTTATCACACCTTCTGCACTACACTGATATATTGCCCTTCATGACATTCTCCACACTCCGCTCCTGCACATAATGCATGCTGTTATAACCTCCACACTCCCCACCTTCACATATTGCCCTCGTCATACCCTCTACACTCTTCTCCTGCTCATGCTGCCACCTTATTTGTTATATCTCCAACCTTTCCCATTCTGAACATAGCACACTTTTGTGAAAAAATATTTAAAACAGTTCTTTCATAAACAGAGAAACTTCAAACTTATTCTCTCTATACTTTCTGCTGTCATGCCCCCCACACTCCTCTCCTAAACATAGAGTCTGCTACCATGCCCTCCACACTCCTCTTCTGCACTTACTGGCTGTTGTCATATCCTCCACACTCTTCTCCTGCACATATTGCCTGTTCTCAGAGGCGGCTCTAAACTTTGTGAGGCCTTAGGCGAAACTCAAAATGTGAGGCCCCCCACTCACACCCATAATGAGATGAGGGGGCGTGACGGTACATTGAAGTGAATAGCACCGTCACCACGCCGCCGGCCCGCTGTGCGATCGCCAGCACCCAAACACGTGGCAAATTAGTGTCTGCATTCCGGTCCAGTGCGATCTGCAAAAAAGTATTTTTGCAGATTGCACTGGACCAATGCGCAAGCACTAATATTCCATGCGTTTGGGTGCCGGTGATCGCGTGGCGGGGTGGTGGCTGTGGTGCTATTGACTTAATGGCACCGCCACGCCCCCTCCCATCCCAAAACAAAGTGAGCTGGCCGGGTTGCGTTCCAGAGGCAAAACGCACTGGAACGCACTCTTTATAGTGTGACTGGGCCCTGACAACAGTATTTTTTTAAAAAGGATGATTTTTTTTTTTGTAGCATGCATTTTCCGTTTTTGAAGAGGGGTGCTTCACTTACCTGATCTCTATGCACCTGCTGCTCCTGATCGAGGGGTTAACTCCCTGTGTCCCAGACCTTTCTTACCCTCTGATGGTATCAGCCTCCTCCTTGCTCTTCTCCAAATCCGATGCCACGGCTGGATGCTGGAGGAGCTGGAGCCTCTGCATGTAGATGGAACCGGGCGGGCTCTCTCATCTTTCAGGGAAGGAAGGAAGAGGCGCTGCTGGCACCCCATTCTCCCCGTGATGCCCGCAGTGTCAGATGGGGGGAGGGGCGGGGATTGTGCAGAGGCCGCGGGCGCCCCATTCTCCCCGCGATTCCCGCAGTGTCAGATAGGGGAGGGGCGGGGATTGTGCGGAGGCCGCGGGCGCCCCATTCTCCCCACAAGAAAATTGCAGCTCCCCTCTGCCCAGGGACGGACTCGCCAGAGTCAGGTGCGGTGAATCTGCAAAAGTGAGTTAGGCGGCCGCGAGGCCTTCGGCGACCGCCTAACTCGCCTAATTAGAGAGCCGCCTCTGCCTGTTCTCATACCCCTACACTCCTCTTCTGGACATACTGGCTTTATTGGCTCAGTGAAAGTAGACACAGTTTTTTTAAATCTATTCTTCACTCTTTTGTGACTTCGTGGTGACAATTGACACATGTCCTGATATCTAAAAAGTTAAGTTATCTATTCTGCTCATTCTAGCAATCCAGATAAGGATATCAAGACCATTTCCTGAGACTTATCAAAGCTGCTGCTTGATTTACCCTTCCTAGCTAACTTGATCTTCCTGAGTTTCATGTAGCATAGCATGAAACATTTTCCAAAATAAAGATCTTGTTTGCATAAAAACATCTTTACAATAATAGCAAAGAAAATTAATTTTAATCAAGCAATTAAAAATAAAATGTAAAAAAGGTGGAAATTACTCTTAAATCTTCTTCTGCATTCTATATCCTGTCTGCATACGTAGGTTGTTGTATCCACTATCCACATGTTATTCTTTTATAACACAAACAGCCATGGATTTACTCCACCTCTTACTTTGGTATCATTACATCCCATTGAGATATATTTATTGTATCAGTATTTTCCTTAAACTTTCTTATACATGCAGATACCTTCACTGTATTGTCTTGTTCTATGGATAAAATATGTAACCCAGATTGTTACAGAGGTCACAGGTCAGTTTAACCAAGTATTTCTTCTTCAGGAATCTCATGCAGGTGTCAGTGACTTAACACATTACTTAAATTATATACTGCCAATACACAAAGTAAAATGACAATATATTAAGTGTCCAAACAATGTGACAAACTATTAGGTGTAACGTGTCAACCAAAATGTGAAGAATTGTGATATAAAAGATACAAGCTGCTGTATTATAGACCACTGGGTCTGAAGATGTTTTAACCGAATTTAACAGCGCTAGTGTGTAAAATAAATACAATATGCGAACTGTGAAACAGAGAAGGTATGTATACCACGTGAATGCAGGTACCATTAGTTCCTGAAACTACGTGATTTTGTTCCAGAGGCCTTCATGTTGTTCAAAATGGACATTTACCCTGAAAAGCCAGGTTTGAAACAGATAAACACAATAGTGATAAGGCTTGGCTGTTGTTTCAGAATCATTTACCAGGAAAAGGGAATATTTGTTTTGTTACACCAGGCCTCAGACCTCAGTAAGGTGTGTGCTCCAATGTTTCCAAAGAAGATAAATAATATCCTGGCAGATTAACAACCTGTATGAGGCTGTAAAGCTATTCTTCAAGGCCATCTGGTATCTGTATGCTCAGTTTCAAATGTTTGCTTTAAAGAGGAAGTTCAGTTGAAAAATACCCTCATGAATCTTTTAATGCACAAATTGTCAGCCAGAGCAGTATTAAAATGAATGCTGGGGATCTATGCTTACAGGATATTTGGTTTGAGTAATTTAAGAAAAAGATGTACTTTAAAAAAAATATATATATATTACAGACAACAGGCTTTCTGATTTTCTATAGAGCAGAATTTATGCTGTCAAATAGTTATTTTGATCTAAAGATTTTGTCATAAATTAAGCCTTTCAACTCCTGAATGAAGGACTTAAGAAAAGGAGATCATGCATCAATAGACAAAAATAGATAGATAAAAATGTTATTTAAATTACGGCATTTAGCTGTTGTAATAAACAAAGCGATAGACTGCTCCCGACTACCGCCGCACAGCTTCTTTGAACGTCCAGGGGCTTCCTTCTTTACACAAACAGCCATTACGGCTAAGCCCGACCAGCTGAGCCCATCGTTACCATCTCCACAACAAGCTTTTTCGGAAGGACCCACAGCTTGGTCCAGGGACATCGACCAGCTTTTTTAGAACTCATAATTCATGATTCCATCAGGGTATTACACCCACCTGAAGATGCAGTCTCCACACCATCTGCACCATCCAGCTAAGAAGTTTACAACAACATAATTGTACATGACATTGGACCACCTCCCCCATGGAACGACCATCTCCTTCTCCAAAGTGAGTTATTTTCCTTCCAATTAATGTTTCTTTCAACCAATTGTTCATCACTTTAAACTTCTCTCATATAGGGACCCACCACTAAACAGTCCTAACCAAAGATCCCAATATAGGACAACTAATACCAACATTACTATTAAATAATGTTTTTATTACAACCTTAATTAATCACACCACATAATAATGACAAACATTTAAAAGCAATTCAAATCTATCCCTTCTACCCTCACCATGGCTTTATATGAAATGTATAGAAATATATCCAATTATTATACTGAAGCCCCCCCAGCTATGAATCGATTCGTAGTATTTATACTAGTATATCTTAAATGAACAATGCTTATTATAAAACCTCATAATTAGGAATTATATAAATCTCATAACATGCAGTAAACACGTGTTCTTAGAATCCAGCAATCATATCCACTCCGTGTATTAGGACATCATAGGTT
The DNA here is from genome assembly GCF_000935625.1 of Nanorana parkeri. NCBI lineage: Eukaryota > Metazoa > Chordata > Amphibia > Anura > Dicroglossidae > Nanorana > Nanorana parkeri. Next base: position 96,270 of record NW_017307358.1, read on the forward strand.
TGGCAGCTGTATCATGTGGTTCTCATTCAATTTGTAAACATCTTGATACATCCACAAGTATCCCAACGTTCATATTAGAGGTGCACCGAAATATAGAAAATTGTCAAGCCGAAACCAAAATCGGTACCGAAAATGTTTTTTATTTTCATTTTTTCACATTTTTTAAATATTTTATTTTTATAAACTTTTTATTTTTTTATTTTAATTATCTACAAACACTCAGCGATCACTGATCGCTGAGTGTTTGTACCTTGCTCTCCTCTCTGACACGCTGTCACAGGAGGCTGATCGAGCGGTGTAGGGAGGATAGCTCAGCCTGACTGTGATAGGAGGCTAAGCAGTGTGGGAGGAGACGGCGGCCGCTCACAGCGCTCTCCTCCTGCAGCGCTCGGCCGGCTATCACAGTTTCTCTCCTCCCCACTGGGACACAGAGCAGCGCCCAGTGGGGAGGAAAGAAAGCTGGGATTCGCCGCTGTATCGGCAGGAAAATGGCACTTTCGGCATTATGCCAAAAGTGCCATTTTCGGACGATATGTCGGTGCATCCCTTGTTCATATGGATGAATTCATCAAACTTGCAAGAAGGGTCAACATTCCAATGTCATAAAAGGCACGGATATTGCACAACATGCATATAGGTGTTTGAGAACAATATCACAGATCGGAGTACCCGCATGTACTCCAACGTCTCCACTTGCTGCACAATACATCAGTGAATAGAAACAAGTTCTGTGCTCCAGAGAAGATATATAGCAAATAGGGATGGGCTCGATGTTTGAGTCGAATGCTGGCTGTGATGGAGTGCTACTAGGCCTTGAGGAAGCAAAGCTGCAGTTGTCCCCCACAGGGTTAATGAGTGACTGACTGAGCTGGGAAGCACCACATGAACCTTCCCACTACTGTGCTGCCTTGATCTAAAGACTGAGCATACACAGGAACCTCAGTCCTACAAGGAGCCACTTATATTTAACATGTATTCCAGCCAGTAGAGTTCTGTGAAAGAAGGCTCTAGATCTTCAGGTATCTTGTGCTACCTCCATCCTCCTTCCCTATTCTTCATTCACATGCTATTAAAATACCATAAAATCGACTTCCGGTTTCGGCACCCATGTGAGTAGCAGCAGGGAGACGGCGCTCCTGTTACGGCGTCTTTTTTAAATAAAAAAACGGCTACTCATCCTGCGAGCCGCCTCTCTGCTAAGCCTGCTGAGAACACGGTGATCGGTCATGGAACGTTTCCTGGCATCGGCGCGCTCGAGAACTCGATCGCTTACCCGGTCTCGGGCGGTCTCTCGGGGGTCCCGTGCCTCCAAGATGGCGGCGGTCCCTGCTGTCTCCCCTCAGGGAAGCATGTCTCCGGCCTCTAATGTGAGGGTCCTGGATGATGACCGTGCCCATGCACGGATAGCAGCGGCGGTGGCCAAACTGCTGAAGCCTACCATCACTGAAGCTGTGGAGACAGCTATTCAGCAAGGCATGAGTCAGCTCAGGAAAGACCTCTCAGCACAGTCACGAGCTCTTAAAGAGGCGGAACACCGAATCTCCTCGTTGGAGGATGACTTGCTAGAGGCTCAATCAAAGTTACTCACATGCGACACTGCCTCAAGGGCGATGCAGGAATGCAGGAAAAAAATCGATGACCTTGAGAATCGCTCTCGCCGCAACAACCTGAGGTTAATGGGTCTGCCCGCATCATATAACCCGAACGAATTGATCACGCTGTGTTCATCTACTATACCGGCGTTGCTAGGGGTTTCCGCGGCATGTACAGCTGAGAGGGCTCACCGACTGGGGTCGCCGAAAGAAAACGCTAAGGCACCTAGACCGGTCATTGTGCGTTATCTTAACTATGTCGATAGGCTCCAAATCCTACAAAAATATAGGGCTGCCGGGTCTCTTGCGGTAGATGGGAATAAATTACTGCTTTTCGCGAACTACTCAGCGTAAGTGGTGAAACAGAGGAAAGCTTTCAGTGAGGTATGCTCCAGATTATATCGCCAGCGGATCAAATTCACATATGCCAAGTGCAACGCAATCCACGCGACTGATCCTACCCTTTTTTGGGAGGCGGGGCAAGGCATGTATGTGGGGCAGGATTATTTCTTACGTCTCGGCCTATAAGAAAAAGGCCATACAGGCATATCATAGGGCGAGTGACCGTTTGAGGACGGCACACGCCTCCTTAATAGTGGACCCTTCCTTGGCCCGGAGGCAGGAGTGGGTGCGGGCCAAGCAGGAGTTCGATCTATGGGCGCAAAGACAGGAAAACATTAAAGCCTCTTATGCTCATCTACGTCTCCATAAGTTTGGGAACAAAGCAGGGAAGCTTCTTGCACGTTTGGTAAAGGGTAGACATCGCCCCACCCCTATTTTAACTTTCCGTAGTCCCACAGGTGTGTTAGCCACTGACCTAATCACGATAAATAAAATGTTGGAGGATTTCTTTAGCTCTCTTTATAAAGAAGACCCCTTTGATGCATCGGCGGTCACGCAGTTCCTAGATAAAATACATCTCCCATGCTTGTCACTGGAGCAACTGGCTTTGCTTAATGCAGATATCTCCCAGGAGGAAATTTTGGGACCGGATGGTTATACAGCAGACTTCTATAAAATCTTGCAGGATCATATCCTAGAATCGGTACAGGCCATTTATAATCAAGTATGGGAGGGGGGTCCGTATCCTGCTACCGGTCAGGAGGCATACATACGGCTGTTACCCAAGGAGGGAAGGGATCCGACCAATCCGGGCTCCTACCGGCCCATATCATTGCTGAATCTGGATGTCAAGATCCTACCCAAGCTTATAGCAAACCGCTTGGCCGGCGTATTGCCCTCCTTAATACATCCAGCACAGGTTGGCTTTGTCAAAGGTTGGGCGGGTGTAACAAACCTGAGAAAAGTGTTGTTGGCATTGGAAATGGCGTGTTCCTATCCAGCCGACACTCTGACCATAATTACTTTAGATGCAGAAAAAGCATTTGATAACGTCAATTTGCAATGGATGTTTCAAGTTCTATCTGTCTTTGGATTCAGTGCCAGGGTACTCTCTCTCTCTCTCTCTTACAGCGTATGTATGCCTCCCCGGTGGCGAGAATATTGACACAGGGGGCTATATCCTCATCTTTCACCCTAGGTAAGGGGACACACCAAGGATGCCCTTTAAACCCCCTTTTGTTCAACCTAGCCCTAGAACCTCTAGCACGTCACGTCTTGGTCACACCAACTCTTCAGGGTATACAGGTGGGAAAAGAAGATCTACGGGTCGCTTTGTTTGCGGACGACATTTTGTTGTTTACCTCACGGCCCAGGGAGGATGCATTAGTGGTACAGGAATTATTTTCCCATTTTACTACCTTTTCAGGTCTTAGAATTAACTTCACAAAGAGCGAGATTCTACCCGTCTCAGACACGGCTTTGGACTGGGATGCGCGAATGCAGTTCAGAGTGGCACAGCGAGACATCACTTATCTGGGCCTTAAGATGGGCAAATCCCCCTCCTCACTGTATGGTCTTAATTACCCCCCTCTGAGTGATAAAATCATCAAGGAACTGGAAGCCTGGGAAAACCTCCCATTGTCACTCTTCGGGAGAATACACTTAATTAAAATGCCCAGTTTTGCTAAATTGTTGTATCCGCTCCAAACTCTTCCCCTCCTCTTGAAGAGTACGGATATTGCTAGAATTACTAGAGCCATGACGCGCTTCATATGGCAATCAAAACGGCCTAGAATATCTATTAAAAAATTGTGGCTCCTGAAGAGTGAGGGTGGTGCAAACATTCCTAATATAAAATTATATGACTACGCTTGTCTACTAAGACATGCATTGGACTGGCTGACTGATGAGTCTACATACTCCAATACCTCTCTAGAGAAGGCGTTCCTAGCCCCATGGGATATTAGGGCCATCTTTCATTGCAAGGTTTCAGATCTCCCCATGGGTGTTCGACACAATGTTTTAAGGTTGTGGCTTGGAGGGAGGTGCGGAAGGGTCTTAAGCTCTCCCCCTTTCTCTCAAATCACAGTCCTATCCTAAACAATCCCATGTTTCCTCAAGGAATGGACTATACGGCGTTCCGCTTGTGGAAATCCAACAGCTTACACTCATGGAAGTAACTGTTTCGGCCTTGCACCTTTACACCATACACCTTCGAAGAACTTGCAGCACGTTATCATTTGCCTTCCCATCATTTTCTACACTTTTTTCAAGTTACTACATAATGGCAATCGATAACTAGAGATCCAAAACGACTTTTTGCCGCATCCTTCCTGGAAGTACTGATGACCTCCAGATCATACTCTATATCTGTTCTCTACCCAATGTAAAAATTTGGGCCAGGGAATTTGATGATCCAGATTTGGTGGACAGGATTCTACAAGGTTATAACAAGGTCAGGAAGGTGATCACTAGCGAAATATGGAGGGAGACCCAATTAAAATTATTACACAGGGCGTATGTTCCCTACTTTGTACCGGAAGGCACCTCATCTCACCAACCAAAATCATCCAGCTGTCCGAAATGTAGGTGCGCTCACCCAACCTTGAAGCACTGCCTATGGACTTGTCCTCAGATTCATCGCTTCTGGATGCTCCTAATTGCTTATACCACACAAGTTCTCTCCTGGGTACCCCAACTGGACCCTGCACTCTGCCTGTTTGGTCATTACTCCCCTAACACAGAAGACAGGAATGGGAAGTATCCCAAAGCACTAGACTGGTTACACATCTGTCTCCTTGCAGCACGCAGAGTAATTATGCGCAACTGGAGCGCAGTCACGCCTCCAACGGTGCAGGAGGTGATCAAGGAGCTCAAACTTCTATTCTGTAGGGAGAAATTAGATGCAGAGGCCCATACCGATGCATGTGCAAAATCTTTCTTTCGCAGATGGAAACTGTTCTTGCTACATTCTTACACGACAACGGAAATTCGTCAATATGTCACGCCATTTCGCTATACCAAATGGTATCTCAAAGGTCAAGTGTCAAACACCCTGGGGCCGCTGGCTTTAGAACCAGATTAGTTTTGTCTCCGCTTATCTTATAGGGCAATATGTCTATTGAATACCAGTATGTATCGAAACACCTATCATAGATGCAACCTGTTGTTAACTTGTTTGGAATCTATTTTGTTTTGTTTTTGTTTTTTGTTTCCTTTATTATGGCCTAAGATTGAGGCCTACCTATGTCAGCTCTTGTTATCGCCTAAGACAAGGCCTGTGATATCGGCTTTTAGATATACAGACAATGGTATTGTATCACAAAATTCTAATAAAATAGGTTTAAAAAAAAAAATACCATTAAAAATATATTCAAAGTGACTGGCGCCCATCATTTACACCATCCAAGTACTTTACCCCGCATGGAGAACTTTGCCCGGTTATCGGCAGGGAAGAGTTTTGACGTTAACTCCCAGTGCTTCAGTGCCAGATTGTCTGATAGGGGAGGAGCTACAATCTAATCTAGAAAGAGCGGCACACAGGCAGGAACCTCATTCCACGTGCATATTCACTGCAAACCTGATTGTGCATGTCCAGTGTACCTAGCAAACACCGCTTGTTACCTCCACTTTGGCTGCTGCCATTGTGACTGGAGTGGCTCAGACGAATTCTCCGGGATTGTACAGAGAGTCATCCCGGGGGCACCCAGACGGGACTGCTTGATCGACACCGATATTTGGATGAGACTCCAAGGAGATTTAGCATTATGTACCTCAATGGGCTTTGAAATTCTGGGCCTAACCTGTGACAACTGCGGGAGGATTTCGGCTACTGTCTAGCCTTGGACGGGGTGCGGAGATTGTGGAGAGTTCTACATGGATGTTGGGCAGAGTGATTGTCAAGCCAGTGTATTGAGAGTGGACTGTAACACCAGCTTTACCAGTGAAGAAGTGGATATACCAGCGATGGCTGTGGAGCAGCGACCTGTTACCACCAGTGTTAAAAAGTTCAGCTACTCCTGTGCTAGAGGCCGAGGAAGAATGCTACAGTTAACAGAGGAGTCCAGCAGCTCACCTGGAGGACTGACATCTGCCAAGGAAGGTAAGACCTCTGGGATGGGCAGTGAGTTGGTGTCTGGAGGGGATGAAGTGTCGTCTGCCCCTGATGTGATTGTGGAAGATGTGTTGGACCCGGCTGTTGAGTCTGAGCAGAGGGAGAGTGAAACACCGTGTGAATCAGAAGGTTGGGAGTGTCTGGGAGAAGTGCTCCCAAAGTTATAGACAGTGTCTATTGTTGAATCCTCTGCATCTACCTCCACGCTACGTGAGAGTGATGGCGCTAAAGGGAGCCAACCCTAAGCAAAAAGGTCAGTGGATGGAAAATCTATACCACACTCCTAGGTCTGATGATTCGCAACACCGCACTGCTGCTAGGGCGTATGCTGAGAATACGCCCTACAACCGTTTTGTGAAAAGATCCTCTAACAGCTACTTGAAACATGGGCTGGGGAATCCTATGTTACTGCCAAAGTTTTCCTCATTCCGGAGGCTGCCTAACAAGCTGTGGCCCATGAGTATGAGTATGAATTTCACATATGTACCTGAGCAGGTGTCTGACTGCATTGAGGAACACCGTTATGATTGGCAAGTAACCAAAAATGCAATGGTCACGACGCCTTATTTCCTAAGTAAAATCAAAAAATACGCATGCTATCGAGAAACATTACAGTGTTGGGTATCAGTACTGATTTTGTTGAAGAATTTGGATATGTAATCTATTTTCTTTCTGGTATTTCTGTATATCCTGGTGTCACATGTAACATATATGTGGGGAAATTTTGTCTTGGACGTCTATTTTATCAAATCAATGTATATGTAGGTCAAATAAATTATGTTTTTTGACTTTACTTATGCAATGCTCACGACACCTTATTAAACCCTATATTTCCTTTTTGGTTGTTTGGTTGTTTGTAGACTGTAGACATATCGAGGCAATTGAATATATGATTGGCAAGTAGAAGATGTTTGGGACTATTTGGGAGTTCCAAAGCATTGCTGTGCTGTGAGACTGTTGCCAGTGTTTGCTGGCAAATTCTTTAGCTTCATGCTGAATTGGAGCTATGGCCTCTATATCCACAAGGATAACGTTCTGCTGAAACGACCTGGTCGCCCAGATGTGGAGCACAGCCACACAGTCTTAGATGAGGCTGACCACATGATTTAGCAGCCCAGTTAAATGGGACTTGTCCTCTATCTTGACTATAGATGACCAGATGATCTAAGTAAGCTGAGGCATATGAAGCATGGGGTCTCAACAGTTTATTCATTAACCTTTGAAAGGTAGCAGGGGGATTATGCAAACCAAAAGGCAACATGGTGTATTGGAAAAGACCCTCAGGGGTCACTAATGCAGTCTTTTCTTTAGCAGATTCGGACAAAGGAATTTGCCAATAATCTTTTGTAAGGTCAAGACAACTCAGAAACCTTGCCGGGGCCAACTTCTCAGCAGTTCATCTACCCTAGGTAAGGGATGTGCATCTCTTCACTCAAATATTCCTTGACAGGTGTCTCTGTGTCCTGTGTGTGTGTAGGTGAGTCTCTATTTGTGAAGTGTAAAGTGTTGTGTCCTCCAGAAGGACCATCCCCTGTCCTTATAGCCATGTTTTACTTTAAAATTAACCTTAGAGATGTAAATCTGACCATACCTTACAAAGTCATGCATACCGTACTTGCATAATGAAGTTCTATTTCCACTACATATTAGCATAACAAGGTTCCATACTCTCTATATATGGGTTTTACAATAGTCCCTGAGCTAAGTACATTCCTACAACTACTCTTTGGACATTCCTGGACAGCTGTTCACACTATACAACAGTTGGACGTAAGCAAAACCAAAGACCTTTATGCCTGCTAGTATATATTCCCAAGCTTGGACAAATTAAAATATAGAAAATCAATCATCATTTAGGTCCTTCACATTCATACATATTCCCTATATGAATAATGCCCTAAACATTATTAGTATATTAGCATTTCCTCAATTCCCTCTGAAAATGATTGATTCATTTGATTTCAATCATTTTTTTTAATACTAATATTCATTTATATATCAGTCATGTCACAAGCGTATCACAGATATTTAAAAAGACCATAAATGATTGACTTGCATATTTCAAACATATTATCCAATATCCAATACTTGCATATTTCATATATGATCCAATATTAGGAAAAATAAGCTTGGCAAGACTTATCTGTCTGTTTTTGTCTTATTTTGCTTATTCTTTATCAGATAATACATTTCCATGACAAATCATTCAACGTAAAGACACTTTTTTTCATGAATATCACTATAGAAATACATATTTCACATTTTTTCCTCAAAAATGTATGCAACATAAAATATTTTGTTGTTTTACTCAAGTCTAAATATGACTTTTTCCTGAATTTATGTTCATTCTTTTGTGTCAAATTATCCTATACATTCACTTTATAACGTAAAGCTTGTCTTAAATATGTCTGTAAATGTACATTAAAATAACAAATTATACAATACAAATATTGTCCCTAACAATACACCATGAGTGATTATAAAACATATGTGAAAAATGTAACATTAGAAAATGTGCGTATGAAAATTGTAATCCCCAAATCCACCTGCATCCTAAGGAATCCGTCAAAGATCATCTCCAGCTTCGGAACAAGTGTTTAACCTCCATCGCCGATGACAACACATCTTTAAGAACCTTGTGGTGAATTCTACATGTTCAAAACCCTGTCTCATTATTGCTCGAGATTCACTTGCACCATATCTGTCTCTCTTCTTCTTGTCCCATTTCAACACCATCCAAGAAACTTTTTTGCCTCAAGATTAACCGCTGACAACAGCAAAACAACTTTATTATTTCACATACCCCCCTCCCCCAATGTGTACTTGGTCGTATGACTGAAACTGTGTTTAGGTATGACAGGATGCAAAATCCCTTCTTGCTCATGACTCAAAACCTTATTTTCACAAAAAAAGAAAGGTTTTGTATCAACCCGAGAAGTTTCTTTTACTTCTATAAAATTAGAGATATGCATACTTGTTTTCCATGGTCAAGCTTTTAAGCTATTATCTTTATGTCAGCGCAGTTGTACTGTAGCCATCTCATTCGCTAATTTATGTGTCATTGAGCTTCCTATGCTCAGTTTGTCTTTACTCTGTGGAGATATTTTAACAATCGCATTGCTACATGAACTGTTGACAGCAAGTTTAAATATTGTCCTCAGTGTTTCCTTTTGTAGTTCTTTGATTGAGTGGTCTACAGATTATTTCTCAGTGACAAACCTGTAAGTGACTCAACAACTTCTGATTTTTCAGTATAAATGACTATTGGAACTTTATTAAACTCTTCATTCACAACTAAAGCTGTTTTGATGGCTTCCAATTCTGCATTTTCTGCTGAATAAAATGTTGGTAACTTTTGTTAAATAGCATATTCTCTTCTTGGATACCAAATAGTATAACCTGCAAAATTTCCCTCTCACTGAGCTTCAGTAGCAATGACAAACACTGGCTCAAATCCTTCCTTCTTAAACCATTGCACCTCGCTGAACCTCTCTTAATGATATATCAAACAAAAAGTGGTTCAAAGTTTTGACATGTAAACAGATTGAAATAGAACTCACACAGCATAATGAACAATCAACTGTTTGTGCAAATACCTCTCAAGAACCTAAAATGAAAGTGTTCAAAAGAGAAGCTAAGGAAGGATTTGATATTCTAACATCTAATCCATGCTAAATGGATCCAAGTAAGATAAGTGTCAAAATTAAATAAATAAACAAAGTCCGCTGCTGTGCCAACTATGTAGTGTGAAATGGCTGATGTTATTTAACACCTATGCTAACTAGGTTTTTATTGTGTAAGTTTATTGACCAGCTGACCATCCTGTTTTCAGGGTGTTGATTGTACACAAAGCTGTAGGGAATTTTGCCAAAACCTGTTTAGTTAACTTACATCAAAGGGGTAATTAGGCCAGCCAATCAGAAGTCTTTTCAGTGTTAGTGAATGGCACTAAACTGTATATGAATTGAAAGAGTTAATATGACCGGCGCCGGCCTCAAGACCTGTGTAGGGAGATGTAATGGTGCACACTGAAGGCTGCTCCCACTGGTCTGGGATGACCACAAAAACTGAAATAAAAAGAGACTTCACACGATGGAGGCGCTCTCTTTCTCTTTTTATTTCTGTATATGAATTGAATCTACAGTGGCTAGAAAAGATCAGAGTCATGAAGAGAGGCACTTAGGTGCATATATAGATTGGAAATATATGCTGGATGGAGTGGGTCCTCATGGAACCTTTGTCATCTGAGGTCTAGATATTTTATTTTTATTATTACTCTGTCAGGCTGTTTCCGTTCTTCTGTTTCTTTGATCCAATTAAACGCTACTCTCTGGAAAAGAACTGAGGTTGCTTGGATATTTCAGAAGATCCAATTTTCACAACGCACATAAATATATATATTTGGGTATTTATAAATGTATACACCTGCCATATTTTATCGCTACACTGTTGTCCCCAAGAGAAGTTCTTCTGACGTTTTTGTCTTCTTTTCTGAGGCAGAAGACCTGATTTCTCTCGTTAGTCTGGAGATTGCCATTTCCATCTTTGTTCCAAAGAAGGACTTCCCATCATATGGAATTTTACACCAGGCTTGCTTGGAGTTGTATTCACCGACCAGGGCTTCAGCCATAGGGCCATTATTGCTGTGACTGGGTGCACATAGCCTTTGACACATACCTGATTTTGTAAATTGCGGCCTCTCTCACAAAGTCTGCTGTAAGTTTTAATTAATCTATTGCTTTAATAATGTATTCCTTTGGTAGATTCTTATCAACTGCTGCCTCAAGATTATTAGTCCAGTGTGTGATTACCCTGGAGACCAAAGTAAGCGGCACTGCTGGTTTACAAGCTGCTCCAGCACTGACCAAGCAGTTGGTTCCCTACCTTTGACCATTAGCCCAATGCACTCTGCTTATCAATGTGAGTATTCAAGTGACCAAAATCCTCTTGGAGGCCACTTTCCCCTTGGTCACTCCTCCAGGGGGAACAAAGAGTCTTTGTGATGTTCTAAGGGATTCCATCGCTGAGATATATGCCTGGAGAGCTCTTGCTACAGCTTATTTATACAAGTCTCCAAATTTGGACTGGTCGCTAAAGGCTAGGTGACCCAGTCTTGGTTGATGTGGTAACTGAACGCTACCTTGGGGAAGAACTAATTAATTTGCTGCAAGATACCATGACCCTGACCAAGAAAAATTGTAATGTAGGGCTTCTTACACTCCAAAGCTTGAATCTAAGTCATTCTTTGCGCAGAAGTGACTGCTACCAGAAACAGGTAAATAACAGCCCTGATGTCTCTGTTTCCTGAGAGAACAGAGGGTTGTCCAAGATGTAGAAAAGACATATGCCAATGGGTAAAACTTTTTTAAGCAATAAAATCTGTATTAAATGTAATAGAATACAATATGTACCATACGAAGAGGACAATACTAATCCCATATTTCAATACAATACATAAATTCTGGTGGATTGAAACAAATATTATAACAATATATCAATGCAAGATAATTAAATCAATCCCCAATCCCAATAGAAAGAAGAAACAAGACAATAACCAATGTATCTTCGTTCCTCTCAGCTGTTGTCCCTGTGTTACAAACACTACAATAATAAGGAAACATTAAATATATCATCTACCTACATAAAGGGATCAATATTAAAAAAAAATCCAAAACAAAAAAAACAGAGGTATAAGAAAAAAGAAAAGCGAGAAAAAAAAAGAGACCCCACAAAAAAATGAAACAAAACCATTACCCAACCATGCACCCAACTAGATACCCATATTGCGAGCAGCATCCAAATACAATAAAATATTGCCTTATCAATGACTCTTAAAGCAGAGAAGATATCCTCCCCTTTTTCCTTGCTGTTACTCATGTTTATAGAGCACGAAATGCATCATTGTCCACACACATAGTCAAGGGTGCCCTTATGTCTGCCCATTATGATTGCCGATCATGTATACATGCCGTTAATTCCTCCCAACGCATGACAATACACAGTTCTACTATCCATTCCTGTACAGTAGGGACAACCTGCGTATTCCAATGCTGTGTAATTAATACCCTTGCTGCCGCCACAAAAAATCTAAGGAGATCTTTTTTAACCTTAGAAATGGGACCAGGTAAAATTGAAAAGAAGAGCTATCTTTGGAGAGGGGACCAATATCAAACTAGTAACCTGATTATAGATTTAAAAAATCGAGCCCAAAAGGAAGATATACGGGCGCACTCTCGCCAAATGTGGGACTGGGTTCTTTCTTCAAGAAGGCAGCGCCAACATTATGAAGATTTTAAAGGAAAAATCCTATGAAGAAGGATTGGGCTTCGATACCAGCACGATAATACCTTATAGCCCTTCTCTTGGGCATAAGTAGCATTGGAAAGCTTGAGCAAGTAAAACCGGAAAATTGAATTTCATACTTACCGCAATTTTCCTTTCCTGTCTAGCTCCATGTCAGCACACAATAGGTTAATCCCACTCTTCTCCACTTAACAGGACCATAACTAATAAATCTGACCTTTTCCCAAGGACCCACTGTTCCGTAACTAGACGATTTCCAGCGGGTGAGATTTACTGTGCTGACATGGAGCCAGACAGAAAATGAAAATTGCGGTAAGTATGAAATTCAATTTTCTGATTTTCCTGTCAGCTCAATGTCAGCACACAATGGGAAATAATTCGCACAAACAGGGAGGGAATGCTGAACAATTTCATCTCACACAGAAGCAATGAGTTTCCGCCCAAAATCAACAGTGTTGAGAGCCGCAGGCTGGACACAATAATGTGACGTGACATACACGAAAGACCAAGTGGCAGCTTTGCAGATAGTCTCTAAAGGCAAACCGCAAGCCGCCGCCCAGGACGTGGCAATACCCCTCGTGGAATGCGCTGTGACTTCCTTCGGTGTCGCCGAATAAGCCAAACCAATAGTTTTCACCATCCAGGATGCGATGAGACGGCTGGAAGCTTTAGAACCTTTTCTGGGTCCAGCCGGAACAATAAAAAGGTGGTCCGTAGACCTGAAGGTGGAAGTAGCATCGATGTATGCTCGTAGTGTACTCCCCACATCCAGCCGGTGCAAACGGGTCGAATCCTCTGAGAGAAAAGATGGTAATACAATCTCCTGTTTGAAATGAAATCTGGACACTACTTTAGGGACAAACCCTAACATTGGCACTAGGACAACTTTGTCAGACAAGAAGGGTTTAAAGGGCTCTTTATACCCTAAGGCTGCGAATTTCCGAAACTCTCTTGGCAGAGGTTACTGCAATCAAAAAGGTCGCCTTCAGTGTTAGCAGTCAAAGAGATGTATCTTCTGTGAAACTGTCCGAAGCCAAGTAGTCAAGTACCAAGGGAAGGTCTCATTCTTATGACTGCTTTGAAAAATTGGACAATCAGGGCCTCAGATGCCCATTGTACACCCGTGAAGGCCGAGATTGCTGACACCTGACACCTGACTTTTAAGTGTTGCTAGGCTCAAGTCCATACCCAAGCCTTTCTGAAGAAAATCCAGAACGTGAATCACTCAAGGTGTCACAGATGAAAAACTTTCGGCGGCAGCAAAGTCCTGAAACTTAAGCCAAATCCTGTTATAGGTTTTGTTAGTAATGGCTTTCCGTGATCGCAACAAGGTATCAACCACCCGCACCGAGCAGCCTAACTCCTCCTGGAGCCGGCTCCTTTCAATATCCATGCCATCAGGCAAAGTCTCTCTGGAACCGGATGGAAGATTGGTCCCTGGGAGAGAAGGTTCCGCACCCGTGGAAGAGGAAGCGAGGCCACTGCCAGCTGGCAAAGGAGGGGATACCACGGCCTCTTCGGCCAGTCTAGAATAACTGTGAGTATCCACACTCTCTCCAACATCAGCCTCTTCAAAAATTTTAGGATCCAAGGTGACATCAAAGCATCTGTCGCCACCGCTTGTGAACAGGGCCGCCTCGAGTAAAACTTCTCCAAGTTGGAAGCTGAAGCAAAGAGGTCCACTTCCGGCAGAAAAGCCCATTCTGTCAGAGTTTGGAAAACACGGGGGAGGCAGAGACCATTTGTTGTTGTGCAAGCTCACCCTCGACAGAAAATCTGCTTGACAGTTCTGAGCACCGGGAATGCACAGTGCCGATAAGTGGAGAAGATTGCCCCGTGCCCAACTCAGGATAGGCGCCACTTCTCCCAGCAGGGACTGACTCAGAGTTCCTCCCTGCCATTTTACATACGCCACTGCCGTGGAATTGACCATCTGAAGTAAAACTGCCTGCCTGTGAATCAGCTCTCGGAAGGCCAACAGGGCTTGAAACGCCGCTCTCAGCTCCAGCACGTTGGAAACCATGCCCTTCACAGGAAAGCACCTGTCGGGTCTCAGCCCGTAGTCCAGGGCCAAGACACACTCCCGCAGGTGTCGCACGCCTCCGTGCGACGCGGCCCGGCGAGGCACGCCCACATATGATGAGGCGGCCCGTTGGGGCACGCCCCCGTGCATCATGACACACGCCCAGTGATGTCACTCGGGCTATATAAGCAGGCTCAGCAGGCTCAACCATTGCTGAGGGATCTTCAGCCTGTGACCAGTGTTGTTTGTTCTGCTTCCTGTTTCCTGCTCTTGACCTGGCTTGTTCCTGACCCTTCTCTGCATCCTGATTTGGCCTATACGATCCACCCTCTGGCTCCTGACCTGGCTTGTCTCTGACCATTCTCTGCATCCTGATTTTGGCTCATACGATTACCCTCTGGCTCCTGACCCGGGTTGTCCCTGACCACTCTCTGCATCCTGATTCGGCTAACAGCTCTCTGGCTCTGACCCGGCTTGTTCCTGACCATTCCTGGGATCCTCTGGTG
>NW_017307358.1:111622-159379 GCF_000935625.1 Nanorana parkeri
CGGCGGCCCATCAGGGCACGCCCCCGTGCATCATGACACACGCCCAGTGAGGTCACTCAGGCTATATAAGCAGGCTCAACCATTGCCGAGTGATCTTCAGCCTGTGACCAGTGTTGTTTGTTCTGCTTCCTGTTTCCTGCTCTTGGATCTTGACCCGGCTTTTTCCTGACCATTCTCTGCATCCTGATTTTGGCTCATACGATTACCCTCTGGCTCCTGACCCGGCTTGTCCCTGACCACTCTCTGCATCCTGATTCGGCTAACAGCTCTCTGGCTCTGACCCGGCTTGTTCCTGACCATTCCTGGGATCCTCTGGTGGAGAACCATTCCACACCCGGCACCCGTGCTGCTCTTGCCTGTGCGCCCCGTTTCAACCCCAGGGGTCCACAGACAGAACCGCAAGGGAGGTCCTCCTAGTCACTTCGGGCTCGCACCACGGTATGTAACAGAATCACTCAGCCAAACCGTGGGCCCGAAAGGAGACCTCCATGGAGGAGATCTGCCAACAACTGACCACCCTCAATCAGGCCGTGAAAGGCCTCCAGGAGGGATTTTTTTCCGTTAGAAGGAAGACTGGAGGCCCTGGCACAAACCACCTCGGTGTCCCCAGCTCCGCCTCCTCCACCACCAGTGGCCGCTGCTTTGGGGCCGACGCCTGAACCCCGGGTACCAGCACCTGAAAAATTCACCGGGGACGGCAGCAAGTTACGTGCATTTCGGCATGCTTGTCAGCTTTACTTCTTGCTGCAGCCACGCACCTTTGTATCTGAACAAACCAAGGTGGGGTTCATCATCTCACTTCTGGCTAATGAACCCCAGGCCTGGGCCCACCATCTCTTAGAAAGGGACGACCAGCTTCTTGAATTCTCATCAGGATTTCTGGATGCCATGACTCTGCTATATGACGATCCCCATCGGGCCTCCACTGCAGAGACCACTCTGTCCTCCTTACGCCAGGGCCGGCGTCCCGTTGAGGACTGCGTGGCGGAGTTTAAAAGATGGAGCTCCGACACGGAGTGGAATGATGCAGCACTCCGTTGTCAGTTCCGGCTGGGACTATCGGATTCCCTCAAGGATGAGCTAGCCGTGTGGGGGTGCCGGATTCCCTGGATGAACTAATTCATCTGGCCACACAGATTGACTGTTGCCTGAGAGAGCGAAGACTGGAACGCACCGGCTATTCCCGACCAACCTGGATGTTACCTCGGGGGGCCGAATTTCCTGCCTACCGGGAACTCAATGTTCCGGCCCGGTCCACCCCCGGCAGCCCCGGAGCCGCCCGAACCTATGCAGTTGGGCCTATTACGGGTACCATTGACCCTGGGAGAGAGGGAACGATGGCGTCATCTGGATCTTTGTCTCTATTGTGGGGGTTCCGGGCATTACGTACGTAACTGCCTCATCAAGAACCGTAAGTGGCAACCGACTAACCTTGTCTCTGAAGTCAGGACCGGCCACCTCTCCTCTCACCTCATTGTTCCTATCTCATTACAGCTGCCAGAGAAAGTCCTCCAGATTTCGGCAATGCTTGATTCCGGTGCCTGCAGCTGCTTCATGGACCACCAATTCGCTCTTCTACACCACATTCCTCCGCAACCCAAACTTCAGGAACTTCTCATCTTTTTGGCAGATGGCACCGCCCTCAAGACCGGACCAGTTACCCAGGAAACCGTCCCTATTTCCGCCCAGGTCACGCCAGAGCACCATGAACTACTCCGCTTGGACATCATATCCTCACCCTTGTCCCCCGTCATACTGGGAATGCCGTGGCTCCAGGTCCACGACCCACTGATTCATTGGAGCACTGGAACGATCACCTTCCGATCCTCCTATTGCATGCAGAACTGCTCACGGCCTACTGCTGTTCAGAATTTGGCCCTCTGCCAACCAGTCTAGGACCTAGGGCTGCGACAGGAGATCCCCTCAATTTATCATGATTTCCTTGATATTTTTGACAAACAGAAGGCGGACACCCTACCTCCTCACCGGGCCTATGATTGCCCCATCGACTTGTTACCAGGAGCTGCCATTCCTTTTGGGCGCATCTTCACGCTCTCTGAACCTGAGCTGGCAACACTCAAGGGATACACCAATGATAACTTAAGCAAGGGCTTTATCCGCCCATCCACTTCACCAGCCGGGGCCGGCATCTTTTTTGTGGAGAAGAACCACTCTCTCCGGCCCTGCGTGGATTACCGTGAGCTCAACTTCATCACCATCAAGAACCGCTGCCCTCTTCCCCTGATTACGGAACTATTCCAACGCCTCCGTTCCGCAACCATCTTCACCAAGTTGGATTTATGGGGTGCTTATGATCTTGTCCGTATCTGTGAGGGGGATGAGTGGAAAACGGCTTTTCGTACCCGGTTTGGGCATAATGAATACCTTGTGATGCCCTTTGCCTGTGTAATGCTCCAGCTACCTTTCAGCACCTAGTGAACGACGTCTTCCGGGATTTAATCGACCTCTTCGTCATTGTATACCTGGATGACATCCTCATCTTTTCGGCCTCTCTAACCCTGCACCGGATGCATGTGGAGCAGGTACTCTGCCAACTTCGACTGCATGGCCTATACGCAAAAGCCGAGAAATGTGAGTTTGAGCAGTCCTCAATCCAATTCCTCGGACTGGTCATCTCAGCTGCCGGTATTTCCATGGATCCGCAGAAAGTATCCGTCATCCTAGAGTGGCCTCCCTCTACAGACAAGAAGGGCGTACATCGCTTTGTGGGCTTCGCTAATTTTTATAGACGATTCGTCCAGGATTTCTCCAGAATCATTACACCCATCACCCAACTTACTAAGAAAGCGGCCCACTTTCAGTGGCCTGCAGACGCTCAAGCCGCTTTTGACCAACTGAAACTCCGCTTCACATCCGCCCCATGCTGAAACATCCGGATCCCGCACTGCCATATGTGTTGGAGGTAGATGCTTCCGAGGTGGCAATAGGGGCAGTTCTCTCTCAACGCCAGGGCCTGAAGGCACTCCTGCACCCTGTAGCATTCTTCTCCAGGAAGCTGAGCACAGCAGAAAGGAACTACGATCGGGAGCTCCTGGCCATTAAACTGGCGCTGGAAGAATGGTGATATCTGCTAGAAGGGGCAACCCATCCGGTCCTGATCTATACCGACCACAATAACTTAGAATACCTGAGATCTGCCAGGCGCTTAAGACCTCGGCAGGCCCGATGGGCACTCTCTTCTCCCGATTCCGTTTCCACATAAATTACCGCCCTGGATCCCGTTATGGAAAATCTGATGCTCTATCACACATGTACTCAATGCCCGATGCTCCCAAGCAGCCTGACACCATTCTACAAACCAACCAGTTTCTGCTCCTGCAGGCTGACTTGCTCTCCCGCATCCGACTGGCATCCCGGGACGCAACGCCTGGAAATTGTATCAACAAAATGACCTATATTATCGAGACGGGAAGGTTTACGTGTCCCAAGCGGTCCGCTCCACTGTTATCGGGCAATGCCACGATACTCCGTTGGCAGGTCACTTTGGTGGCCGCAAGACAGCAGACCTGGTACAGCGCCTGTTCTGGTGGCCTTCTCTGAACTCAGATTGCTGGAAGTATATTGCGGCCTGTACAAGGTGCATTCGCAGTAAGGGCCATTCCCCCGTGCCTGGGGCCT
Organism: Nanorana parkeri; assembly: GCF_000935625.1. Taxonomy (NCBI): domain Eukaryota; kingdom Metazoa; phylum Chordata; class Amphibia; order Anura; family Dicroglossidae; genus Nanorana; species Nanorana parkeri. The sequence continues at coordinate 115,262 of NW_017307358.1, forward strand.
CCTGCGGCCACTTCAAATTCCAGCTCGTCCCTGAACCGCTCTTTCAATGGATTTCATCGTGGAACTACCGCCTTCTGAGAATTGTACTACCATCTTTGTTGTGGTGGATCGCCTCTCAAAGATGGCCCACTTCATTCCAATGCAGAAAGTTCCCACGGCAGAGACACTTGCCCGCACTTTCATCAAGGAGGTGGTGCGCCTTCACTGGGGGGCCCCACTGATGTGGTCTCGGACAGGGGGGTCCAGTTCACCTCCAGGTTCTGGAGGGCGTTATGCGAAGCCGTGAACATACGTTTAAGTTTTTCATCAGCATACCACCCACAAACCAACGGTCAGACAGAAGGGACGAATCAGACTCTGGAGCAGTATCTTCGCCGCTTCGCTACGTTCTCCCAGGATGATTGGGTGTCCCTGCTTCCCCTGGCAGAGTTTGCTTATAATAATTCTGTACATTCGGCTACCAGACAGTCCCAGTTCTTCTCAAACTATGGCTACCACCCCGTCTTCCTACCCACACGGGTGCCAGATTCCATAGTACCGGCCGCTCAAGAGACGTGGACTTACTACGCACCAATTCTGTCCTCCTGCAACAAACGACTGCCAAGGCCCAGGAGGATGCCAAGAGGGCCTTCGACCAGACTTGCAGGGCTGACCTGGACCTGCGACCAGGCGACTAAGTCTGGCTGTCCACTCACAATCTCAAGTTAGCCTGCCCCTCCAAGAAATTGGGGCCCAGATTAATTGGGCCCTTCCCGGTGGAACGCCAGATTAATCCAGCTGCCTACAGACTAACCTTACCAGAGGCTTACCGGATCCATCCTGTTTTTCATGTTTCTTTGTTAAAACCTGCCGTTCCGGACACCTTTCCTCACCGCATTGCAGACACGTCAGGGCCCATTCTGGTGAATGGCGAGGAGGAATATGAGGTTGAGACCATCTTGGATTACCGGAAACGCGGGGGCGTGGGGCAACTCCTCATCAAATGGAAAGCATACGGTCCTGAGGAGAATTCCTGGGAACCCGTTGCCAACATTCATGCTCCCAGACTCATTCAGACCTTCCTACAGAACCACCCCTAGAAGCAGCACCTAATGGGCGTCCGGAGGCCACCCCTTGGAGGAGGGCAATGTCGGGTCTCAGCCCGTAGTCCAGGGCCAAGACGCACTCCCGCAGGTGTCGCACGCCTCCGTGCGCAGCGGCCCGGCGAGGCACGCCCACATATGATGAGGCGGCCCGTTGGGGCACGCCCCCGTGCATCATGACACACGCCCAGTGATGTCACTCGGGCTATATAAGCAGGCTCAGCAGGCTCAACCATTGCTGAGGGATCTTCAGCCTGTGACCAGTGTTGTTTGTTCTGCTTCCTGTTTCCTGCTCTTGACCTGGCTTGTTCCTGACCCTTCTCTGCATCCTGATTTGGCCTATACGATCCACCCTCTGGCTCCTGACCTGGCTTGTCTCTGACCATTCTCTGCATCCTGATTTTGGCTCATACGATTACCCTCTGGCTCCTGACCCGGGTTGTCCCTGACCACTCTCTGCATCCTGATTCGGCTAACAGCTCTCTGGCTCTGACCCGGCTTGTTCCTGACCATTCCTGGGATCCTCTGGTGAAGCACCATTCCACACCCGGCACCCGTGCTGCTCTTGCCTGTGCGCCCCGTTTCAACCCCAGGGGTCCACAGACAGAACCGCAAGGGAGGTCCTCCTAGTCACTTCGGGCTCGCACCACGGTATGTAACAGAATCACTCAGCCAAACCGTGGGCCCGAAAGGAGACCTCCATGGAGGAGATCTGCCAACAACTGACCACCCTCAATCAGGCCGTGAAAGGCCTCCAGGAGGGATTTTTTTCCGTTAGAAGGAAGACTGGAGGCCCTGGCACAAACCACCTCGGTGTCCCCAGCTCCGCCTCCTCCACCACCAGTGGCCGCTGCTTTGGGGCCGACGCCTGAACCCCGGGTACCAGCACCTGAAAAATTCACCGGGGACGGCAGCAAGTTACGTGCATTTCGGCATGCTTGTCAGCTTTACTTCTTGCTGCAGCCACGCACCTTTGTATCTGAACAAACCAAGGTGGGGTTCATCATCTCACTTCTGGCTAATGAACCCCAGGCCTGGGCCCACCATCTCTTAGAAAGGGACGACCAGCTTCTTGAATTCTCATCAGGATTTCTGGATGCCATGACTCTGCTATATGACGATCCCCATCGGGCCTCCACTGCAGAGACCACTCTGTCCTCCTTACGCCAGGGCCGGCGTCCCGTTGAGGACTGCGTGGCGGAGTTTAAAAGATGGAGCTCCGACACGGAGTGGAATGATGCAGCACTCCGTTGTCAGTTCCGGCTGGGACTATCGGATTCCCTCAAGGATGAGCTAGCCGTGTGGGGGTGCCGGATTCCCTGGATGAACTAATTCATCTGGCCACACAGATTGACTGTTGCCTGAGAGAGCGAAGACTGGAACGCACCGGCTATTCCCGACCAACCTGGATGTTACCTCGGGGGGCCGAATTTCCTGCCTACCGGGAACTCAATGTTCCGGCCCGGTCCACCCCCGGCAGCCCCGGAGCCGCCCGAACCTATGCAGTTGGGCCTATTACGGGTACCATTGACCCTGGGAGAGAGGGAACGATGGCGTCATCTGGATCTTTGTCTCTATTGTGGGGGTTCCGGGCATTACGTACGTAACTGCCTCATCAAGAACCGTAAGTGGCAACCGACTAACCTTGTCTCTGAAGTCAGGACCGGCCACCTCTCCTCTCACCTCATTGTTCCTATCTCATTACAGCTGCCAGAGAAAGTCCTCCAGATTTCGGCAATGCTTGATTCCGGTGCCTGCAGCTGCTTCATGGACCACCAATTCGCTCTTCTACACCACATTCCTCCGCAACCCAAACTTCAGGAACTTCTCATCTTTTTGGCAGATGGCACCGCCCTCAAGACCGGACCAGTTACCCAGGAAACCATCCCTATTTCCGCCCAGGTCACGCCAGAGCACCATGAACTACTCCGCTTGGACATCATATCCTCACCCTTGTCCCCCGTCATACTGGGAATGCCGTGGCTCCAGGTCCACGACCCACTGATTCATTGGAGCACTGGAACGATCACCTTCCGATCCTCCTATTGCATGCAGAACTGCTCACGGCCTACTGCTGTTCAGAATTTGGCCCTCTGCCAACCAGTCTAGGACGACCAGACTTGCAGGGCTGACCTGGACCTGCGACCAGGCGACTAAGTCTGGCTGTCCACTCACAATCTCAAGTTAGCCTGCCCCTCCAAGAAATTGGGGCCCAGATTAATTGGGCCCTTCCCGGTGGAACGCCAGATTAATCCAGCTGCCTACAGACTAACCTTACCAGAGGCTTACCGGATCCATCCTGTTTTTCATGTTTCTTTGTTAAAACCTGCCGTTCCGGACACCTTTCCTCACCGCATTGCAGACACGTCAGGGCCCATTCTGGTGAATGGCGAGGAGGAATATGAGGTTGAGACCATCTTGGATTACCGGAAACGCGGGGGCGTGGGGCAACTCCTCATCAAATGGAAAGCATACGGTCCTGAGGAGAATTCCTGGGAACCCGTTGCCAACATTCATGCTCCCAGACTCATTCAGACCTTCCTACAGAACCACCCCTAGAAGCAGCACCTAATGGGCGTCCGGAGGCCACCCCTTGGAGGAGGGCAATGTCGGGTCTCAGCCCGTAGTCCAGGGCCAAGACGCACTCCCGCAGGTGTCGCACGCCTCCGTGCGCAGCGGCCCGGCGAGGCACGCCCACATATGATGAGGCGGCCCGTTGGGGCACGCCCCCGTGCATCATGACACACGCCCAGTGATGTCACTCGGGCTATATAAGCAGGCTCAGCAGGCTCAACCATTGCTGAGGGATCTTCAGCCTGTGACCAGTGTTGTTTGTTCTGCTTCCTGTTTCCTGCTCTTGACCTGGCTTGTTCCTGACCCTTCTCTGCATCCTGATTTGGCCTATACGATCCACCCTCTGGCTCCTGACCTGGCTTGTCTCTGACCATTCTCTGCATCCTGATTTTGGCTCATACGATTACCCTCTGGCTCCTGACCCGGGTTGTCCCTGACCACTCTCTGCATCCTGATTCGGCTAACAGCTCTCTGGCTCTGACCCGGCTTGTTCCTGACCATTCCTGGGATCCTCTGGTGAAGCACCATTCCACACCCGGCACCCGTGCTGCTCTTGCCTGTGCGCCCCCGGTTTCAAAACTAGAGTATAGAAAAAGAGCAAAAAAACCTGCCAGAAAGTGAACCCACCTTAATGATACAGGAGGCACAGCAGCTGAACACATGAGAAGAGAGTGAGACCAGGTCCAGGCAGTACACAGCAGCATACAGGAGTATGACCGAAGTTGAAAAAACTGCGACCAGAAACTTGGAGCATATCTATGATCAGGCAAAAGCTCCGTCAACAACTGCAAAGAGGTTGAAGTGAGAGCATCTGTTATCGGTGAAGGTAGTAATGCAGACCTTCTAAGGAATTTTTTAGATAGACACCCTGGATTAAATGTCGGGTTACCCATAATGGGAGTCATAGGACCCACTGTATTAGACATGTGCGATTCGTTTCGGAAAAATTTGTTTTTCTGACAAATTTTCGTTATTCAGAGATTCGGATGTATCCGAATTTCCGAATAACAGAAATTACACATTAAAACGAATCAGAATGTCCGAAAACGAAATTTCGGTGAAATTCGTTAGCGGTAGTCTGTATGAATTTTTCGTTTGTGGACAAATTTTCGTTTAAATGTCACTTTGCTGCAACGAAATGAATGAAAAAGAAAATTCGTACAGACTACTGCTAACAAATTTCGTCCGAATCCCGAAACAAATTGACTTTCAGACCCGAATCCCGAAAAATGAAATAACGCAAAATCCAAATCAAAGCGAAACCAAACAACTTTTTTGCCGGTGCACATGTCTACACTGTAGTAGAAAGTTGAAGATCTTTAGAAAGAGAATACCATACTTTCAAAAGCAGGGAAGACAAAAAGGAGGAGATTAAGCTGGGGTACAATGAACAGATTGGATCCAAGGTAGAAAGAAAGGGAGAATAGGATAAATAAGGATTTCCAAAGAAACCCACTGTTTGTAAAAGCCATTATACTTTCAGTCTAGAATATGGGCCAAAAGGACAGAATGGTAATAAGTCCTCATGTCCGGAAGCCCCCAGTCTCCTTCCGCCAAATGAGGATATGGTAAGCTGTTTTAGGAGAATGTCTTGCCCAGATGAAACGAAGCACTCCTGAACGAATATGAAAAAAGGAAAAAGCCAAGAGTTAAGGGTTGGAAAAGATAAATAAAAGATAAGTGCAATCTTACCCATCCAAAAATGATTGAGGGAAGCCTGATTATTAATTCGTAAGACAGATGATTGTAATAGGAGGTTCATATTTCAGAGAATAGAGAGCAGTCAAGTCTGCAGAAAGATATACCCCAAGGTATTTTATAGTCGAAGATTGCCATTTGAATGGAAATTTGGAAACTTCCTCTTCAGGAAGCGATACATTAAACACCTCAGTCTTCTGGAGATTCATTTTAAAATGACTCACTGATCCAAATTTATGAAAACCAGAACGAAAAACAAAAGGGCGCAAGACTAGGTCAGCTGACTGACTGGACCGAACATATAAGGGATGGTGGCAGGGAAAATTATGTATGTATATATAAAAAAGCACTTACTTGTGTGGGTCTGGGAACCAGATGCGAACCGGCCTGTGAGGAGGATCGTGATGTCCGGAGTGTATGTTAAATGCCGGCTGATATGTTGCCTGAGGTTGCTCGTCCCAAGGGGGAGAGAGAGAGAGAAGGAGAGGAGAAGAGTGGACTGGTGGCAGGTGACGGAACGAGGATTTGGTCCGTCTTCCTGAGACTGCAATGAGGGATTTGAGCAGTGTGCAGGAGTGGAGTCTGGCTGTGCTGCTGTGACCGCAGCTTAGGATGGTGCGGCTCAGTCTATGTATTGGAGTGCAGGATGCGGGAACACCTCCTCCCAATATTAACATGCCTTCTGCAAAGACCTCTAAATGATTCAAAATAGACAAAATGAAAGAAGTCTGTTGTTGATTAGGCAAATGTACATTCCCAAACGTAATCATTTCATGCTATAACATCCCTTTCAAAAAAAAAAACCTACCCTCGGAATCTTTTTCCATCTGAAGAAGCTGAAATGGAATAGAAGAGTACGGGCATATAGCAACCCGCTTGGACTTAGCAGATGGATTACTACTCATGTAGAACTGAGGATAGTAACTGGAGGTTAGACCTAGGGCGGTCGCTTACTTAACCTCTTGCCGTCCGCCCGTTAAGAAAAAACGGACGGACGGCAGACTCGCATCCGTGGGCCCATCTGCGGCCTGGGACCTGTTCGGGGGGGTCGTCAGGAGGAGGAGGGAGGGAGTCAGCTCCCTGTAGTGTGAATGCAGTGTGAATGCAGTGTGAATGCAGAAGTAGTGTGAATGCAGAAGTGATGTGTATTACATCACTTCCGCATTCACCTGTCAGTCATCTGGCTCCTACTAGTCTCCTGTAAAAACAGGACATGTGCCCTCTTCTTATGCAATTTGCAATTTGACAGCGTTTTTTTCCCCTGAACATTAAGGGATACCAATTTCAAAGATGGCATGCTACAAGCAGAGTAGGACCTCTTTTAATTCCATGGACCGCATGGGAAGAAAATGTAAAAAAAGGGAGAAGAAAAAAAAGAAGACGATAAAAGAGGACATATATCGTCCAATATGCACATCGCAACCCACTGGTCTGATTGGGCAACCTATATGGGGTGAAGAGATACCAATGGTACCACATGTATATAGAACAGGACCGGGCATCAAATAAAATATATTTAGAAACAGAAATTAACATGCCAAAAACTAACAAAAAGAGAGAAAAAATAAAAAGAAACACCACAGAGGGTTACATTAATAAATGGATTCAGGGAGCCTAATTATAAAGCCACCATCTCTCTACCTCTCAAAGATCTACTTAAAATGGCTCAGCACAATATCTTAGTATTTAATAATGATACTAATGATCAAAACTTGGTTAATTTTCATCATAGAAGGAAAATTAGTATACGTTAAGGGAGTCATACAAAAGTCAATATCCTTTCATGTGATTCTGAGGAATCATATTGGAGACCCATAAAACAAATCTCTGCCTCCAGTGATCCACCCAGGTGATCCCATACATCATCAATTCCCTAATATTAAATAATTATATTCGATATAGGATAAGGCTTTGGGGCATCTGGTTGATCCAAAAAGCATGTCTTCAGACAATCAGAAATTTAGCAACCTAACCCCTATATTTAAGAACACCTGAGGGAGAGAAAAAAAAAGGGGAAGTGCATTTATATAATAGGGGCTTCTTAAAAATTTACATATTTCATAGTGTGTGTCCTAAAAAATAGTATACAACGTATAGTGAAAAATTATCTAGATATAAAATTATCAAACATGTAATAAAAAATATAGTATACAATGAAAAGGTGCACTATACATGAAAACAGAAAAAAAAGGAGAGGGGAGGAGGGAAATTGCAATTGTATAATAAAGACTTCTTAAAATTAAGTTTTATATTGTGTATCCTAGTAGGTGTACAATATATAGTGAAGTAAAAAAGAAAGATAAAGAAAAAAGAAAGATTTGGAAAAAAAAATATTTTTTCTTTTATAACAAAATTTACGTAACTTGTAGTAAGAGTACATAGTTACATAGTATTTGGGGTTGAAAAAAGACATACGTCCATCAAGTCCAACCCATATAGGTCCACGCATCATCTCATTCTTAGGGATACTGGTATCCCTGGATATTACGGTCCCTCAAGAAATTGTCCAAACGTTTCTTGAACAAATCTACACTCTTGGCTGAAATCAATGCCGATGGCAGTGAGTTCCAGACCTTAACCGCTCTTACTGTAAAGAACCCTCTTCGCGCATTGTGCTGGAATTTTTTCTCCACCAACTTTAGGTGGTGGCCTCTAGTCTTTGTAATGGAGTTATTCTCAAACAATTTGTTGCCAATGTTGCTGTCACCATTGAACATCTTGTACTCATATCCCCCCTTAATCTCCTTAGTTCCAGCGTAAACATGTTTAAGGTCAGAAGCCTTGTCTCATAGCTCTGGTCCTCCATTCCCCTAATTAGTTTTGTTGCCCTCCGCTGGACTCTCTCCAGTTCAAGGACATCCCTTCTCAGTACTGGGGACCAAAACTGGAGCACGTACTCCAGATGTGGCCGAACCAACGATCTATATAGAGGCACAATTATAGACTTGTCCCTGCAATACATCCCCTTCTTAATACAGGACAAGACCCTAAGTAGTCCTATAAAATGCTAATATTCAGTGAAAAGAGCAATATAAACTCACCGGACACTTTGACCCCCGTTTGCCTTCAATTCTGCCTCAATTCTTTGTGGCATAGATTCAACAAGGTGTTGGAAACATTCCTCAGAGATTTAGACCCATATTGACATGATATTACCATGGGCCCAAAGTGTGCCAAGAAAATATCCCCCACACCATTAGGCCTCATTCACACGATACAGGTGCTGCGTGTGGTTAGTACACAGCCCCTGTCCTTCTCTATGGGAGTACATGGCCGTACGCCACTCTACGCTCACCCGCCCTGCACGTCCGTGCGGGTGTCCGCACTCGTACGCTGACAGGATGGATCCTGTCTGCGTCTGAGCCGGGACACCCGCACCTGTACGGACCTGCACTTGTGGTGAGCGTAAAGTGGCGTACGGCCGCATACTCCCATAGAGAAGGACAGGAGCTGAGTACTAATCACAGCAGCACCTGTCCTTCCCGGGAGCTGCCCGATAAGGCCATGCACGCAGCACGGGGCTGTACATGCTGTCTTTTTCTTGTGTGAATGAGGCCTTACACCACCACCAGCCTGAACCGTTGATACAAGGCAGGAAGGATCTATGCTTTCATTTTGTTTTCTGACCCTACCATCTGAATGTCGCAGCTGAAATCAAGACTCATCAGACCAGGCAAAGTTTTTCCAATCTTCTACTATATTGTCCAATTTTGGTGAGATTGTGCGAATTGTAGCCTCTGTTTCCTGTTCTTAGCTGACAGGAGTGGCACCCGGTGTGTTCTTCTGCCGCTGTAGCCCATCTGCTTCAAGGTTCAAGGTTTATGGTTAAGAATTCCATTAAACCCAGTCCATTAAAGGAGAGCTATGAGATGAGTGATTTCCACTCACCTCATAGTTCTAGCCGACCTGTGACAATGAGAGTGTCACAGGTCGGCTCAGTAGATCGGGAGGTGAGCGAACAGATACCGGTGTTCGCTCCCCTCTCGATCCTGCCACGGCTCTCTGCCGTGACAGGGGAGGGGCTGGATTCCCCCCTCCCCGCTCCGCCAGCGCTGACTGGCGGAAGGGACGGGGAAGGGGGCGGGTACAGCTGGCTCTGCCTCTAGATAGGCAGAGCCAGCTGTCACTCACGCAGCTGGGCGGATCTCGACATCGATGTTGGGATCCGCTCCGGCGTCTCAGTATACCGCGAGCTGTAGCTCGCGGTATACTGAGCTTAGGGTAACGGGAGGACGCTAGTTTGTGTCCTCCCGTTACCCTAAGGAGAACTATGAGGAAAAGCCCTGACCCCATAGTTCTCCTTTAAGAAAAAGGGAGGGAAGTATCAGTTCTCTCCCCTTCCCAACACTTATAACCTCAATATTCTAAAGAATTATCCACCTCATTCAGTAAACAATGCAACAAAAAAAATAGAAATACAAAAATAAAATAAAAACATCTTATAGAACCTTCAAATTAAGAAACAGAGAGACAAATAGATATTAACTTAAAACCAACCTTCAATGGGCGAAGATCATTTTACATATCAATATTCCAATTACTGTGTAGAGCCTCGAATAACATCTTTGTTTTTCTTCTTGGAAGGGTGAACTTCCACCCATTGAGGCAAGTGAGGCACAGAAGACATGACAGGGGCTGGAGGATCTGGCCAGTTGCCAAGTTCCACTGTTCGGACTCCCAATGCCATAGTAAAGACTTTCAAATCATCTGGTGAACGGAAAATTATAGTCTTAACATTTTTTAGGAGCCACTAATTGAAAGGGATACCCCCACCTATAAGGTATATGGTGTTTCCTAAGCAAAGTGTTAAGGGGACGCAAAGCCCTCCATCGCGCCAAAGTTTGTGGCACCAGGTCCGGGTATATAGCTCCATCAAGCTCAATAACCGCTCAATAAAGCTCATAGTTCCCGGGCTATGGTAAAAATCTCTTCTTTCTGTTAAAAAAAAAACAATATGGCAAAAGACGTCCCGTGGTTGTTGTAGGGCAGGGTTACGGGCTGCACTCTATCAATTTCAAGGTGCTCGGTAGCGTGACGGTTCAATAAAAGATTAAAAATGCCCTTTACTAGTTCAGCGGTACTAGTAGTGACATCTGGGAGGCCTGGGATCCAAACATTATTTTGCCTGTTCCAGTCCTCTGTATCATCCAATTGGAGCCAGGTGGCATGCATAGATTTATATTGATTCATCGCCATCAGTGGCGGACCTAAGGATCAAAGGGCCCTGGTGCAAGATTTTTTTTCGGGCCCCCCCCTCCCAACTCTTACAATGCCCATACTGACCAACTGACCACCTGAAAGCCCTCACTGGCCACCAACAATGCCCATACTGGCCGCCCGCAATAGCCACCTGAGAGCAGAAAAACAAGCTCAGGACTCCCACTGATTATACAATAAGTTCTGCTGGGCATTGTAGTCCTCTATAGCCGTTACCATTCTGCATTTCTGTATAAGGTATTGCTGGGAGTTGTAGTCCTCTATAGCTGATGCCAGCTATAGAGGACTACAACTTCCAGCAATACTTTATACAGAAATGCAGAACAATGTCTTCAGTTACAGAGGGTTACAAACAATGTGACTTAAGGCGCATTCCCGCGTTTGACTGTCCTCGCGGTGCGAACACATGCAGCAGGGAGAGGGGGTGGGCTCTGAAATCCAGTGTCTGCTGCTCGTTCCTCCTGGCCGAGGCCCCATCGCTGCCCCAGAGTGTGCCTGCAGGCTGATGTGATTTCACCTCCCACCAGCTCTCTCCTCACTGTCGGGCGCCCGCCACCATCTCTTGCCACTATCCTGGAGCAGCTGCTCGCCCTTCACCGTCGGCCGATAGTCATGTAAGGGACCCGGGCAGGCCCCTCAGGCTGCCTGGGCCCGACATGAGTATCTGCCGTACCCCCCTGATGGCTGCCCTGGCTGTACAGATTCTTCTCCCCTTGAAGACTGGCTGCAGCCGCTGAGGAGGAGAAGAATGTGTACAGCTGTCACTACTGTGTGCAGGCTACAGTGATCGAGAGCGGCGATCACTCTTCTCAGTTCTCTCCTCTCAATGAGAAGAGTGATCGCCGCTGCAGCGGCCGTTTTCAAAGGGTACCCGCTCAGTCCCCCTGCTAGTGTTCCTCCCTACAGACAGGAAGACGTTGGGGACCGGACCTCAGTGGGCCCCTCAATTGCCTTGGGCCCCGGGGCGCCCGCACCGGGTGCACCGCCGGTAGTTCTGCTCCTGATCGAAATAGTCTGAAGCTCATAGATTGCAAGGCGATGAGATTCCAGATGCAAATCTACAGTGTCTAGGCACTGGTAGATTCCTTGAACAACCCCTGCGAGGGTATCCAAGACGGATGTATGATGTTTGTTTGAATAAACGTGGGCTACTAAGGCCTTAAACAGAAGTTATTGCGAGTGGACTGCATCCTTAAACGCTCACCATATGTGCTAATATCCCCAAACATCACACCGTATACACAGAAAAAAGGAGAAACTCCGGAAGAGGACCTTGGCCTACTATTTTGTGCAAATTCTGCCCAGGGTAAATGCGATACCCAGTCTGTTTGACTATCAGAGACAAAACAGCAGAGGTAAAGTTCTAAGGACTGATTGGTTCTTTTTGTCTGACCATTGGACTCAGAGTGGTAGACAGAGGAAAGCGATACAGAAATAGATTAGAATGTCATTGTTAAACTTTAATTCCAATATTTTAATTTGACATATAATGAAATATATATGTATTGAATAAATGGGCCCAATACTTTTTCCGTTTCCGTTAAAGGTCAAGGAAAATACCTAGGTCAACATTTCAGATGATGGATGGCTACATTGTATATGTAATATATACTTCTGTGTAATCTATATTCTGTTTATTTTAATATTTCTTGTGATTATCGTAACTATCCACATATACATATATATTGTGAGAACGATGGTCAGTTACAGAATACTTCAGTGTAATAACATGTAGAGATTTGTAACAGATGTTTGCACGTGAACACAATAGCTGTACTATTCACATTGCGTAGTTACATAGAATCAACATATATAATGAGGGTCGGTTTACACTAGGCGGGAGAGAGACTAAGACTGATATATTGGTGCAGAGCCAGTCTTAAGACAGGTCACGTAAAAGAGACACAACACTTTTCTTTTATTTGTTTGAATACTTTTGTATTTTGGACTATTATCTATCTACATATTTTTTTATGTTTTTGCACATTTCAGTGTTCTTTGATGACTTTATGCAACTAAATAAAGTCACACTTAGGCCCAATTCACACTGAGCGACATGAAAATCGCACGACTTTGAGCGATATTGCGCGACTTTTTCCTATGGGCTCTATGCAATCAGGAGCAATATCGCTCAAAATCGCTCTAAAAAAGGGTCATGTAGGAGCGACAAGCTACCAGCGACGAGCTACAAGCGATGAGATATGAACAGCTCCATTGAAATGTATTGGAGAAGCTACATAGAGCGATAGCACATGGAAATATGAGCGATATCGCTGCAAAAATCGTGCGATAAATCGCTCAGTGTGAACGGGGCCTTATTATTGAACTTACTGGCCATTTCAGCAAGTTTCTTATATAATCTCCTCAAGACACTTGGAAATATTATAAGTGTCTAAAAATCTAACAGTCATCTAGGTAAATTACTACAAATTTACCCAGGTACTGATGGAAGATGTCGTTGATGAATTCTTGGAAGACAGTGAAAGCATTTTTCAGTCCAAAAGGCATCACTAAATATTTGTAGTGCCCCTCACGTCGTGAGGGGCACGTGTTTAAAGCCGTCTTCCTCTCATCCCCAGTGTGTATACGTATAAGATTATACACCCCCCTGAGGTCTAATTTGGAGAAAATGTTTGACCCTTGTATATGGCTGATCAGTTTAGTAATCAGCGGCAGAGGATATTTGTTAGATATTGATTTTATTAAGTCCTCTGTAGTCAATGCAGGGACGTAGGCTGCCATCCTTTTTCTGCACAAAGAAAAACCCTGCACCAGCAGGAGACGTGGAAGGATGAGTAAAACCATACCGAAGATTCTCTTCAATGTAGTCCCGCATAGCTTGGGAATGAGGTTCTGATACAGAATAAACTGCACCTTTAGGTGGAGAAGTACCTGGTAAAAGGTCAGTAGGACAATTGTAGGATCTATGCGGGGACAAGACAGTGGCAGCTTTAGCATCAAAAACATCCGAAAAGTCAGAGTAGCAATTAGGTAAAGAAGAGGTACTCTTGGAAGCAACTACAACAAGTGGCTGTAGGCAGGCTTTGAAACAGGTGTCAGACCAGGAAAGTACTTCGCCTTTGCCCAATCAATGCGTGGATTGTGTTGCTGGAGCCATGGGTACCCCAGAATGAGAGGATAGGCTGGGCGGAAAATTAGGAAAAAAGTGATATGCTCACGGTGCAGTCAAGGTGAGTGGAGGGGTACATTGGACTACCCTCCCAGAAGACAATGGATAATTGTCAATGGCAACTAAGGCAAATTATACTTTTACCAGCAGTATTGGACTTTGTAGGGACCTTGCAAATGTAATGTCCAAAAAATTACTGACTGCACCAGAGTCCAAAAAGGCAGAAAGATGATGCTCAGAAGTCTGAAACGAAATAGCAGCAGGAAGGAAAAGTTTGTCCTTGATGGGACGTATGGAAGCTTGGATTAGAGGGACAGTCCCTACTCCCTCTAAACCCTGGCTTTACCCGGCTTGACAGTGCAAGTGGCTACACGATGACCTGGAGAACCACAGTACAAACAAAGCCCCAGGGAGAGGTGCCAGAACTTTTCTTGAGTGGACAAGTGTGTGGCCCCCAATCTGCATAGGCTCCTCAGTGTATGTGGATGTAGTCCCCAAAGTGGTGACAGGGGCAGATGTGACCGGCATGGTAGAGGAAGCTTCTTGTTCTGCATGTCTCTCCCAAAGGCGGCAGTCAATACAAATGGCCAGAGCCATGGTGTCATACAGGGTAGATGGGGCAGGATAATGGACTAGAGCAGGGCTCAAAATTTCAGGTCATGAGCCACTAGCCAGGCCTGAAAAGTTACTCGCCACTAGTTGCCCTGTATAACGCAAAAAAACACAAACAGGGCACAATACACACCAGCACAACGCACCTGGCACAGTACATTACACATACAGCCACAAAACAACGCACAGGACATTACGCATACAGCCACAGCACAAAGAACACAGGACATTGCACATGCAGCACAACGCACAGGACATTACGCATACAGCCACAGCACAAAGAACACAGGAGATTACACATGCAGCCACAGCACAACGCACATGACATTACGCATACAACCACAGCACAAAGAACACAGGACATTGCACATGCAGCACAACGCACAGGACATTACGCATACAGCCACAGCACAAAGAACACAGGAGATTACACATGCAGCCACAGCACAACGCACAGGACATTAAGCATGCACATTCACCCACAACACACAAATGGCACCCCAACCCATCTCTATGTCTCCTTCAATTACCTGCTGGCAGGGGCCTGACACTTGGGACTAACTCTGGTCCCATGCATAGTTATTGCAGCTCAGGCTGCATGAAGGGGACCTGTGGCACAGTAAGCTGTTGGAGCCCCTCCTGTGGTCTGCCAGTTCACCCCAGGGCTTCCCCTTTATTGTGACGTCCATAAATTTAGTGGTCTATCATTCCACCTTCATCCTAATATAGCTAGCCCCTTTCTGCCTCCCTTAGCAGAGGCCCTCGAGTGCCCAGATCGGTACAGAGTGTGGATAATGTGGACGAGCAGCATCTCTCACCAGCTCTATCACTGCTTCCTGTTCTCAGCACTGCTCCAGCACATGACAGACCAGGGTCCCCCAAAGAGGCAGTGTTCGGCCACACAGACAGACAGACACTGAACCGCAGCAATAAAACCTAACCCAATACCCCCTACGTGACACACTCACCCACTGCTGTCACGGTGGCGCTGTAAAAGTGAAACTACAGCTCCCATAATCCTCGGTGCACAGGCAGGACGTCCTGTCCAGTTATATAACTTCCTGTCTGTGCACCGAGGATTATGGGAGCTGTAGTTTCACTTTTACAGCGCCACCATGACAGCAGTGGGTGAGTGTGTCACGTAGGGGGTATACAAGAGCTAGGATACAAGAACGGACCTTAGTAAAGATGGCTGCCGTCATGCAGCCATCTTTAATATGGGAAGATGCACGGCTGTGGGCAGAAGCATAGGAGCAAGTCATCAGGCACTCGGTCCATGGCTGAGTGTCTGACTCAATGGCTTCATTTCCACTCGCCCCCTCGCAATTTTTCACTCGCAAATTGCGAGGGGGCGAGTGGAAATTTTGAGCCCTGGACTAGAGCATCCTTAACAGCATCAGAGAGCCCCAACCTATATTGGCTGCGTAGAGCTGGGTCATTCCATTTGGAATCTACTGCCCAGCACCAGAACTCCGAGGAATATTGCTCAGCATCTTGATGTAGTGCCCGGAGATGAGCCTCTACACGATGAGTTCAGTCTGGATCTTCGTAGAGTAAGCCTAAAGCTGTGAAGAAGGCATCCACAGATTGTAGGGCAGGGTCAGTAGGAGCCAAACTGAAAGCCCAAGTCTGAGGATCGCACTGAAGCAGGGAAATAATGATCCCGGCCCTCTGGGACTCAGAGCCAGAACAGGGACGAAGCTGAAAGTATAAAATTAAAATATTGGCAAAGTTTGGAAAGTCCTTGTGATCACCTGAAAAACGATCTGGGAGGTGGATCTTGGGATCGGGGTCTAGCAGTACAGACTGGGCAGGTGCTATGGAGGGCTGCGGGGACAATTCCTGAACCTTGCGAGTGAGATTTTCCAGCTTGCTGGCAAAAAACAGTGCCTGTGCAGGTTCCATCTGCCTAAGGTTGTGGCTTGTGATAATGTAAGGTCACGTAAGCAAACACCCAGGTCCGAGTATATGGTAAGGTTTCAAATAAACAAAAAGGTTCGGGCCGTCTGCCAGTTCGAGGCGGTCCAAGGGTTACTTTAAAGATCGGGACGTACTATGGATTTAGTTTAATGAAAAAATATTTATTTATTCAATTTCAAATATATCAAACGTGGCCAATCTATATTTGTCGACCAATAAAAACAAAGTGAACAAAAAGGTTTTTTGAGCTGACTGTTGTTTCTGTTGCCTTCATTCGGACTATTTTAACCCTTGTGGATTGTATTGCTCTTATCGGGACTTGTGGCAGTTTTCCCTCTGTTTACCAGGGTGTGTGTGGTTCCTCAGATATCCTTCCCATGTATGATTGATTTCACCCGTGGATTAAATATGCGGTCTCCCCATTGATAGTGGAATATCTTTGCTATCTTGTATCCATAAATTTGAAAATGTTTATAGGTAGTTCCTTCCCTTTAATGCTTTCGTAGTGATTATCTTCTGTGATTTGGAGTCTATTTCATCGTTAGATTACTACGGGTGGTTAGAGGTAAGCTATTTCCTTGTGTGATGTCGGTGGTTTAATTGCTCACCTTTTATGTTTATAGGCTGTGATGTTTCTTTTATGGCATGTGTTTGAAATAAAGTTCTTTCTTTACTCTCTGCAGAGTGTGTCCTTTTTTTATATTGTATATTTATGTCTGATATAGACACCGATTTTTTGTATCTTTGTCCTCCTGACAAACCTGCACCCAATTTGAAATCTTCTGCCCCCATGTGCTCCAAGATGGAGACTCTCATAGTTTAGAGTTAGGACCGCACTATAAGAGGTGCCTTGGCGCGGCAGTGCGGCTTTCACATCCTCTGCAGAAGACGTGTATCCAAACCTCTGTTATTATCCTTAGTGGTGAGACAAGTTGTTTTACATGCTGGTTTGTGAGTGTGCCATGATGCCTTTCTACTGTTTTAATGTCAGGTAAATAGACACCAAACATGTCAAGCTTTAAAAATGCGCGCACCCGCAAAATCGCAGAAAGCAACCAAACCCAAAATTGGCCATAGGCGACGCTTTAAAAGCTTTTACCGCTCATCAGTTTAATGTTATCAGTATTTAATGGCCCTAAAATTATTGCTCTCATTCCGATGTTCACTGCGATATGTAACATGTGCGGCACAATAGGCGGAATCGACATTTTTGCACGTTGGCGCAACCGATGCATGTGTGCGTGTGTATTTGGGGAGCGGGGGACTTTAAAACATTTTTTGTGTTATTTTACTTTTTTTTTTATTTGTGACTATTTTTATTAGCTTCTTTATTTTTTTATGCTTTCATTTTTTTTAAACTTTTTTTTTACACTTAACCTTATTGCTATAACATAGGGGACTAAGATATCCCCATCTACAGAGCCATATACAGCTCAAAAGACATAATATATTCTGTTGTATTTCCAACACCCCTTCTCAACAGCATATGCGTTATTATATGACATTTAGCTTCTCTCGAAGGAAACTGTGATGATTCTTTGGCAATGGCTTGGTGAGTGCGTCCACGGTAATTTCTACTGATGAGCAATATTGCATGTCGATAATGGCTTGCTTTTGAGTGTCCCTAAACAGATGATACTTCACGTCGATGTGCTTGGTTCTAGGGAGGACCCTTTCTGATTGTGTCAGCTTTATACATTCCTGGTTCTTACCTCTCCGCCGGGCTCTGGCATCACAAGCAGCTCCGTTGGAGTTCGGGTGACGTCACGAAAGGCGACGTCACCGGGCTTCTCCTTCCTTCCCTACTTAAACATTTGCCTGGCGTTCGTGCTAGGAGCCTGACGCCAGGCAAATACCTCCACGGCTGAACAACCCACTCTCCATATTGGGCCGGACAGAGCCCCCCTGCTTCCAACTCTATATTGGGCCGGACAGTGCCCCTCTTCACTGGCGATACCAGCCACTCCATAGTCCTGCCCACTTCCAGCCTCTCTCCTGAGAGATCACCTCTCATGCAAACCCTCTTCATTGGATACCTGCAATTCACTTCTAATGCCACTGGGTGGCAGCAGCGCACCTCAGACTGCCTAAACTGCAAGTATCATCTTAATACCTACAGCTGTTTCCATTGTGAACTGTGACTCTTCAAATTACCTAAACCCAGCTGCTTCCATTCCAACTCTGTCTACCCAAACATATTAAATTCATCTGCTTCATAACTTGAACCTTGTCTCCCTACTATATGTTATTCTGTGTTTCCCAAGGAACTGTTTGAGGAAAACCAATCTAGCCTCACTACCGGAAGCTGAGATCCATACCAGCTCTTAAAGCCGCACCTGAGTGTTACATCTTCAAAGATTGGGATGGGGTTTGACATGTCTATACTAGACATGTGCAGCAGCTAAAAATTTGTTTAGTTTAGGATTTCGTTCATTTCGTTTTTGGAATTCGAATCCTATATGTGTTTCGTTTTGGGAATCGGATTCGGATCTGATTCGGGATTCGTGTTCGGAATTCAGACGAATTCCCGAAAATTCAACTTGAGGTGGGGTAGCAGAATTGGCACATTTGTCATTTCTGGTTGCTGTGCTCTAGTCTTTACTATTAAAAGGGACATTAAAATACTTTTCTTAATTTTTTTTTTTATCTATTTAAATGTTAACAGTGCATGCATAGAAACATAAATTAGAATGCATGTCCATCTGTCTTCTTGATTCCTGGAATAAAGACAGGGATCTGCTTCTAACCCTGGCTTCTGCATTGTATGTTAATGAGAAAAACGCATTCCACGCATTCCTGTCCTTAGTGTTTCCATAAGGATAGGTCACTGTGAAAGTGCGCAGAAAAACTTGGGGGGTTATTCACTCAGCTGCCGTAGGCAGCCGAGTGGAGTGAATAACCTAGCCGAAGTGAATCCTGTTCGGCTATTTACTTCAGCCGTACATTGGCTGGCTTCAGCTCCCTTCGGTTCAGCCAAAAAGCCTCAGTGCGTTCGGCTGAACTGAAGTGAAGAACACGTTTGATCCAACATCTGTTCATTCACTGCTGTTCGCCTGTATTCTAATAGGGGCTGAACAGCAGTGACTGAATAACCGAATGCTGCATTCGGCTCGGTTATTCTGTTCACTACCTAAGAGGTAGCGAACAGAATAAATAAAATATATAAACAAACAAACAAAAAAAACAACAATAGCGTGAGGTCCCTCTTCCAAACCATATCATACCCTTTAGGTCTGGTAGGAATGCTAGGAAAGACCCCCCGTTATTTTATTTTTTTTAAAGTGCCCCAAAAGTAATACCAGGCCTTTTAGGTCTGGTAGGAATTTTAAGTGGGAACCCCACTGCCAAAAATGGAAAACAAAAATGTGGGGTCCCCCCTAAAATTCCCAACCAGACCCTTAATCTGGGCACTTGTACCCGTACTTATTCACTAAAGGGTTAACCAAATAGTAAATAAACACACCAGAGTGTAAAAAATTAATATAAATACTTTAACCAGTTACTGTCTGCCCGTCGTAATGGAGCGGTCGGACGGCTGACAGCTCCCAGCGTGTGCATGTGCACAGTGGACAGTGTAAACAACTTGTAGCAGAGCCAGTGAAATCGGCTCTGTTCTGTGTGATTCCCAATACCAATCACAGCAGATCACCAAATGTAATCATTGTTGCTGTTTCCAGCGTTCTCTCCTCATCTCTCGTGTGAAGTCAAGAGGGATGTAGGTAACTGGGGAACAGGATGCAGGTTCTTCAGTACAGTGCCAGCGACGAGCAGACGGCTGCAATGAGGGGTATTCACAGTTCTCTGGAGGTAGGGTCCCATCCGTTAACGCGGGGCCCCCGGGTCTGCTCCCTGAGGGGTTGGGATCAGTGGTCGCGGTCTCATGCCGGAAGGTTCTCGACGACGGTTGCGTTGAGGTAGAGAGCGTGGCATCTCGGGCAGGTCAGGTTGGAGCCAGTCAAGTATCTCCACAGAGGTGACCTCCAGAAAAGAGAATAGGGCTGGAAGTTGGTCCGGGTTGCGGAGTATAAACGACTCCCCATTCTTGCGGATGCTCAGGCAGAATGGATAGCCCCAAGAGTAGAGCGCCCCGGCTCCCCGAATCACAGCAAGCAATGGTTGCAAAGTGCGCCTGGACAGGTCAGGTAGGAGGGTGATGTCTGCACCCTCAAAGGGAGTCGGTCCTTTGCGCCAAGCTTGGTGGAGGATGGTTTCTTTTACCGTGTAGTGGTGTACTCGGCAGAGGACGTCTCTGGGGCGGGTGTCTCTATCTGGTCGCGGCCCTCCCACTCGATGGACCCGGTCCAGTTCCAGGGGGGTGTCGGGTGGTTTATCCATCATGGTATTAAGGATGCGGGATACTACCTGCCCTGAGGTCCGCTGCAACCGTGGTTTCAGGTAGGCCGCGCAGCTTGATGTTATTGCGGCGGGAGCGATTTTCCAAGTCGTCGTGGGACAACGTCATAGAGGTAAGCCTGGCTTCCTGATGCAGGACCCTGGCTTCCAGGTCCGCCAGTCGCCGGTTCGTAGTGTCGTGGCTTGTGTGGAGTGTGGTGACTCGGTCCTCTAGTTGGGAGACGGAGGCCGTGATCCCTGCAATGTCCTGCCTCAATGCGGCTTCCATATTGGAGACCAGCACCGCCTTTGTCTCACTTAGTGGGGAGGGAGAGGAGGATGGCCGACATCTCACCTGCTGAGAGAGGCGTCCCGGCCCCTGGCAGCGGCACCTGAGCGGCATGCCCCGGCGGTAGGCCTGCTAAAGTCTTCCGGCACGCGAATCTGGTCTGCAGGTCCTGGCAGTGGAGGGAGTCCCGCTGTGACTCGGGTCGCGGGCATAGTTGTATGCCGCAGCGGTTCCGGGGGCGTCATGCGGTTGGCCGTCGCAGACCGTGTGGAGACAGATGGAGAGGAGAAGAAGGGGTGTAAGTCGCCCGAGGGGTTCCTGTGTGTGGCCCCCGCGGCTTTGCACCTCTTGGACATCGGGTGAGAGAGGTCTGATGATGCGGTAGATGGATGATGCCCGGATAGCAGCGGAGCTCAGAGATTCAGCGTCTCTACTCAGCCATAGTCAGGCCACGCCCCCCTCTCCTCATCTCTCACACACTGTTCAGCTGTGAGAGGAGAAGAGACTTTCTTTACAGTGACAGCGAATACTGTGTTAATCAGCACTTGTTCCAGCACAAATTTTGCCACAGTGCCAGTCTGCTAGTAATATCAGAGTTCTGATTGCCACAGTGCCGGCCTGCCAGTCCAGTCAGAGTCCTCATTCCAATCAGTGCCAAACTGTCTGTCCGACAGAGTCCTGATTGTCATCCGTACTAGCCTGTCAGTCCATAACAGTCCTGATTGCCATCAGTGCCAGTCTGTCAGTCCGTCAAAATCCTGATTGCCATTAGTGCTAGTCTGTCAGTTCGTCAGAGTCCTGGTTGCCATCAGTGCCCACGTGTCAGTCCATCAGAGTCCTGATTGCCAGCCCCAGTCAGAGTCCTAATTGCCATCAGTGCGAGAAGAAAAAGTACATACACTACTAAAAATTTAAAAACAAATCTACACTAGTGAGGCAAATTCTCAGTGTGACTGATTAGAGTGATGGAGAAACCTCACAGTCAGATTCAGGATCAGAGTATGAACCTGTTGAAAGTATCAGTTCAATATTCACCTCTGATTCAGAAGATGATGTTGTCACATCTAAGAGAGCCAGGCGTGCTGTGCCATTCATCAAACATCCAGCTGAAATGCAGCAGGCAAGTAACAGCACGTCGGTGTGTCCTCATGCAGTGGTAATGACCAGCACTGCAGTGCATCCCCATGCAAGCACCAGTAGTGGGGTAATCCAACATCAGCCACAAAGAATTAGGCCCCAGAGGGACTCACCCAAATTTTTTTTACTTCATTCATACTGGTCTACACACCCAATCCACCACATGCCCATATATTCTGCTACCATGTCCAGGAATAGATATAAAATGATAATGAGATTTCTTCATTTCAGCAACGATTCGATTTGCCCTCCCAGAAGTGACCCCACATATGATAAGCTCCAACAAATTAGGCCACTTCTCAATTTTTTCCCACTAAATTGTCAGAAATATATACCACCCAACAAAATATCTGAATTGATGAGTCCCTCATACATTTTACAGGACAGCTTGCTAAAAAACAGTATATCCTCAGGGAAGAACTGGCTACACAAACGATTTCCATGTGTATGAAAGGAGGGATAGCCAGCTGGAGCCGCCTGGATGCCCATCTTACATGGGAAGCAGTGGAAAAAGTGTGCCCCTGTTCAAGCACCTCTTCCTCAAACAAACCCCAGCCTGTGGTACAATGCGACCAAATCGCACTGGCTTTCCTCCAAATCTAGTCCACAGAAAGCTGAAAAGGGGAGAGTCAGTCAGTTTGAGGAATGAGGAACTTTTAGCCCTCAAATGGAAGGACAAACTTGACGTTTATGTCATCTTTCCACCCAGATACCTCAGTGGAAGTTCAGAGACATTATGGTGTGTTCCCAAAACCTCTCTGTGTTCATGAATATTATCTGCATATGGGTGATGTAGATTATAATGACCAGATGATGCAGCCCTATTTGGCATACAGAAGATCATAGCACTGGTACAAAAAAAGTTTAAATCTATTTTTTTCCAGGGCCGGTGCAAGGATTTTTGCCAACTCAGGCGAAGGTGCATTTTTACACCCCCCCTCCCTCCCCACGCACGCACGTACACACGTACACACACGCACACACACGCACACACACGCACACCACTCCAACATCCCCACACAGCATAAATTATATCTGTGCTCCATTAAGCTTTAGTGGTTCTGATGCTTAAAGTGACTGTTTAACTTATTTTTCTTTTACAGAGAAAGATAACACACAAGCAAACTATTTGTGGTTTTGTAAAGTGCATTTTATCAACAGTTGTTCAATAAAATAAGTTATAAGAACTACAAAACATTTTCAACAATGAGTAAAAGTGCAGGAGGAAATAGTGCAAACACAATAACTTAGGGGTCTATTCACAAAGCTGCCGAAGGATCTGGCCGTAGCTTCGGCCGATCCTTCGGCTAGCTTCGGCACCAGGACCCCTTCGGTTCAGGAGAACCGAGGGGGTGCTGTATGGGCTATTCACAATAGCCCGTACAGCTCCCGATCACATTTTTTCTAAGGTAAAAAGTCACAGTATTCTTGTTCACACACAACTTAGAACTTATACTGATAAATATTCATATTAAAACAGAGCAAAAACACAACACACAAACAGTGCTACAATAAAACAGCCAATATCAATGCAAAACCTTAACAGCTATCACTCATAAAGAGTGAAATAGTGCAACTAGGATCAATGGGGTTTCAAACTGTTGTGGAAATTTTACTAGGATGTGTTTTTAGTGTAATATTGTCATCATGTCTCTCAGTGTCCGGATTTCTGCGTCACGCTCGATAGGAGCGTGACCCGGATTATTCGGCACTGGGAATAAACCATTGGAGTGGATATGCGTGGCGGAGCAATGTTCTCTTAGCGGGTGTGTGGATGCCAAGCTAGGGCCCCTGCGCGGTGCGCGGATTTATTGGCGTGGCGTGAATGCATTTGCTTTGAGAACATAGTATTATTTAAGATACATATCTGCCTTTTTGAAAGGAACGTGCGTTTGTATTTCTGATGCGTCTGATCAGCGCGCTGGAAGTAGTATGGCATTGTCCCTGCAGATAAGCTCCCATTAATGCGAATCATAATAACTTTATTGGGCATGGCTCACTGAGCAATGCTGGATAAAGTTCGCTCCAGTGTTAACGGGAGATTAAAGATGGCTTCGTCCATGTGCAAACATGCTGCTTCCTTTGTGTAAGTGTTTTTGGCGGGAAATCCATGTTTAACAAATGTGCACGTGAAACATGAACTAGCAGCTAGTAACTGTGCACGGTGCTTCACATGCATGAGCATACCCTCCCCTTTTTCTATTGTCTATTCAGATGTATACATGTGTTTCATTGGCTGGCTTTGTATTCTATTGATGTATGAGGAAGTGGTGGCTGTTGTGGCCAGCACTTCCTGTGTTATAAATAAAGACGTCTTCCTCAAGTGAGGAGGACAGCGACTGAGGATCTGACGAGACAACAGCGAGTGTCTGTGTTTCCTTGCTGAGCGCGTTCAGCCAAATTATACAGGGAAAGCAGAGAACTGTGCTTTTTAAGCGCAGCGGATTTAAATACGACATTAATTTCTATAACAGATGGCGAGCCAGGAAGGAGCCAACAGAGTTTTCTTTCCAGCAGACCAAGAGCGGAGAGCGAATTCGGGTTCAGAGGAACAAAAGGCCGGCCATTGGGTAAATAAATGTATTTCAACTTTGACATTTTTTGTTGTTCTGAAGTCAGAATCTGCTCTCTCTGTCCGCTGTCAGGTAAAATTCTGCTCAGCAAAAGAACCTCTTTTGCGTCTGCTCTCTTTGTATAATTTTGGGGGTTTTGGGTTAATATTTGATACTTGGGATAGGGGTATTGATCGGGGAGGAAGCCTATACTGCTGTCCTCTATAGGGCCCCAACCAATACAATTTAAGCTCAGCACACACCCTACAATCTGATTGTGCAGTTTCCTTTGGATCTACCAGAGTTTTGGGTGGATCTGAAGTTGACTGTACAGAGATTGTATGGTCAGATTGTGACATGTGTGGTGAGAGGGCTGCTGTGTATGTGTAGTCCAGTGTTTTGTCATATAGTAAACTAAGCAAGGTTAGTCTATTGTTTAGGCTGAGATTCAGCACTGAGCAGAAATCTATTCGTTTTTGGGCTGGAAATCAGTTTCGTTTGAAATCGATGCGTTTGTTTGCTTTCTAGGCTCTAAGGCTCAGTTATTGGTGTATTTCTTTGTGTTTTTACTGGATTTCAGAGCGACCATTTTGTTGTGGCACAAAGAACCATGTGGCCGGCGACCATTTTGTTTTCCTTTGTGTGAGATCATGCGGCCGGCCACCATTTTGCTTTTGCATAGATTTTTATACTTCGAGTATAATTTTGGGTTTTAGTATTAGAAGGCAGTTCTAGTAGTATTGTTGCAGTTTTGAACTAAATTCCGTTTTTGTGGTATTTGCTTTGGTGCTGCATGTTTTAATGAGGAATTAAGTTTTAAGTGGAGCTGGTTCACTTTTAACTGAGTTTTTGTGCTTAATGAAAGCGGCGTGTTTATTTTTGCATTAAATGTCTGTTCTTCCAGGGTAGTTATTTTGTCTTATTGTAACTTTTCTCTGTTTTTGTGTAATTTTTTTTATTTTTCTGTTTTTGGTGGAGTTCAATGTAGAGTGTAATTAGTCCATTGTTACATTGGATTTACTTTTCGGGTGGAATCATTTTGGTTTTGTGCTGATTTGCGGGTGCTTGGTGGAGACACCACTTTCTGTGCGGGTTTCAGGTGGAGACATTGTACATTCTGTGAGTAGACGGTAACAAGGCATCCCCATAGTAGTTGTCACATCGAGGAATAGACTGAAGCCATTGTATAGTATAGCGGAGGATCTTCATGGTAT
Organism: Nanorana parkeri; assembly: GCF_000935625.1. NCBI lineage: Eukaryota > Metazoa > Chordata > Amphibia > Anura > Dicroglossidae > Nanorana > Nanorana parkeri. The sequence continues at coordinate 141,019 of NW_017307358.1, forward strand.
TCTGGGGCTGTCTTACGACACGGAGTAGGGTTAAAACGAACGTGTGGACGGTGGGCCGCTGCCGTGTAAGCGGGGGATCGGGACACGTCTGTTTTAGCCTACAAAGTGAGGAGTGGACTCTAAGGCCCTCAACATTAGCCCGTGTAAAAAAGTCGGAGTTGGGTGTGTGGTTGCTAAGGCACGGATAGCTGTTAACATACCACCGTGGTTTTTAGTTTCTAGCTGACCGGCGTTGGGACGTGTACAATAAGCGGAGTTCGGAAGCAAGCCAGTACCATGAGAATAGTCACCGGGCGGTACTGCTCCTAAAGTTGGTGCAACGGTACTCTGGACGCAGAGTTACTGTAAAAAGCCGGTTCGAATCGTCATGGGCAATGGGCCGTCCATGTTAGGGAGGGAAAAAGAGGCCTCCCACAGTCAGACAGCCTCCCAGTACATGGGGTCTGGGTTTGGGGTTCAGGCCATGAAACCCCTTAAAGCGTGGCACAAATGGTCCAGGGGTACGCTTGGTGCATTCCCTTGGAGGGGACCTTTGATGCCTGGAGATGGGAGAAACTCCTCACCGAGTTTAGACCCAGGCTGCAGGCATCTGGGACTTTAAATATAGCTCAGTTATGGTTTCAGAAGTCTATAATGGTTAATCGGCAGGGCGTACAGAAGGCAGTTTCAGTCCGGAAGAACCGCGTAATGTATACCTGGCCTGAAGGGATACATGAATGTAGGGATCCAGTAAGGGAAGCGGAGGAAGTCCTCTGGGCTAACCCTGCTGAGGCAAGCTGGATCCTCTGATGCTGAAACTACTCTTGTCTTTCCTGAAACCCCTGCTATTGCTGGTCCCACTATCACTACCCCTCTTTCTCCAACTTCTCCATCTTGTAGCGCAAACCTGGATTCTACTCAGGATCGATCTCCTCACACTGTCTCTCTACCTCAATCTCTGTCTATAACATCTGAAACCTCTCCTTCCTATTCCAACGCTAACTATGAACTTTTCTCAACTGGGGATTTACAAATGCTATGTGAGTCAAGGGGGATTGCTACTAGGAGACAAAACCGTATGGAGTGTATAAGAGCATTAAGGAGTTTTGATACCGCTGTCCCTACGCTATATCCCACCCTGGGAGGCTTAGGGTCGGAAACAACGGTGGGCTAGACTGTTTGTTAGCCCACCGTTGAAACCACCCCCACAGTATACACCTGCCCCAGGTACTTATCCAGTCCGGGTGCAGCAATACGAGAGAGCGCCCGATGCTAACGGGGAAAGGATCCAAGGGGAGAGAGTGGTGTGGCATGTCCCTTTTACCTCCTCAGAGGTCAGGAGCATCCTAGCTGATCTGCCAGACTATAGGGCAAACCCGCGGGAGTTCGCAAGGATGTTTGGTCAGAATCAGTTCAGTTTTGGTATGAGTGGAACGGCTTGCGCCAGAGTTCTGAGGGCTAAGATAGGAGATGAGATGGCGGAGGGTGTCATAGCAAGCTGCAACATCACTACACATGAGCAGATAACCTCCAGGGGTAAGGAGTTCTGTACGGCTCTACTGAGAAAACTTCCGGAATTGTATGGGGCCACCTCTACCATGGACATAATGGAACTGAGCCAAAATCCTGAAGAAGAATGCGCTTGGTTTTGGCGTCGCCTGAAGCAGACTGCATTAGATGCCAACCTAACGGTTGGTCCTGATGCGGCAGCCGAAGGCCAGAGCCTTACCGCGGTACATCTCATGTTGAGGACAAAATTCCTAGAAGGGATCCATACTAAAATTCGGGACAGGTTAGTATTAGCCAGGCCTGAATTACGTGAGATGTCTATGCCAGCCCTCCTATCCACTCTTTCTGCTATAGAGAGAGAGATGGATCGGAAGAAACAAGAGAAAACATCCAAGGTTTTTGTCTCCCAAACCCCTTACAGAGAGCGAAAAGACAAGCGAGGCAACCAAGCCTCTGCTGCCAGGTTGACTAGGTACGAGGTGGCTCTCCTAACACCTACTAACCTGACTCTAAGACGATGCACCATTTTGAACCCAGCGTCTCTTCTTCCTGTTATTAAGGAGGAAGAGAAGGGGGGAGATAATGCTGTGAAAGATGACAATTCTCCAACTTTTACTAACCATTCTAACCTCTCAACTCCTAACCAATTTTCCAACTTAGTAGGGAATCACTTTGAGGACCACCACGACTGCCTTTCTTTGATGGAACTTGAGTCAACAGCCATCAGTCCGGGGAAGGAGACTGAGACTCCCATCCCAGAGGCCAAAAACCTTTTTGTCGATGGTTCCAGGTATTTCCCCCCAGATGGTAAGCCACACACTGGATATGCTGTAACTACAGTCAGTGAGGTTGTGGAGAAAGGATCTTTGAACTCACACATGGCAGCAAAGAAGGCTGAGCTGTGGGCACTGGCAAGGGCTTGTGAGATCCACAAGGACCAGAGGATTAACGTCTATGCAGACTCTAGGTATGCTTTTGGGATATCACATGACTTTGGTCCAATCTGGAAAGCTAGAGGGTCTCTGACTAGTTCGGGGAAGCCGGTGAAACATGCAAAGTTATTGATAGGCTGTTCGTTGCCTTCAGCCTGCCACACAAAATGGCCATTCTGAAAGGGAAGGCACACACGACTGATATGACCCTGGAGGCCGATGGGAACGCCTTAGCAGATAGAGCTGCCAAGGAAGGTGCTCTGAGCCCCTCTGTAGAGACCCTGATGCTGGCCGTCCCTTCTGATGTGTCTCTGGAGAAGTTTAAGAAACTGTAGAGGCAGGCAGAGATGCAGGAGAAGAGAAAGTGGACAGCTCTGGGGTCTACACAGGGTCCAGATGACATCTGGGGTCTGGGCAACAAATGGTGTTTGCCAAGATCACTTTTTTCAATGATGGGCCATTCGAGTCATTATCCAGGACATCAGTCAAAGATGGTTATGTGTGCGCAGGTGGAAGAGCACTGGATTGCTCCTGGGTTCACTACTGCAGCCAACTTTACAGCTTCCTGCCTGGTCTGTGCTTTGCACAACCCTGGCAGAACTGTGAGACCGCCAGAACGGCATTCGCCCAAACCGGAATATCCCTTTCAGCGCATACAGATAGACTACATTACGTTGCCAAAGAGTGGGCCGTACGAGCATGCCTTAGTCTGTGTGGATATGTTTTCCGGCTGGCCGGAGGCGTGGCCCGTCCGATGCGCCAATGCCACTACCACGGCAAAGAAGGTCCTGTCTGAGATAGTGTGTCGCTGGGGCCTGCCTGAAACGATCGAGTCGGATCGCGGCTCTCACTTCACCGGTCAGATTTTTGCAGAGTTATGAAAAGCTCTACACATCAACCAGGGATTACATACTCCGTATCATCCTCAGAGCAGTGGTAAGGTTGAACGTCTTAATGGGATCATTAAGAACAGGATCTCAAAAATCATGGCCGATACTCGGAAACCATGGCCTGAATGTCTCACTATAGCCCTTTATTCCATCAGGAATGCCCCTAGGCAGCCCCATGGGTTATCACCCTACGAAGTTCTGTTTGGTAGTCCTCCAAAGACGGGATTGTACTACCCTCAACAGCTGTCATCTTTACATTCCCAGATGACTGGGTATGTGAAGTCTCTGCAAAGGGAGCTCCAAAAAGTCCACCACCGGGTCTGGGAGTCTCTCTCAGGTAAGGTTGAACGTCTTAATGGGATCATTAAGAACAGGATCTCAAAAATCATGGCCGATACTCGGAAACCATGGCCTGAATGTCTCACTATAGCCCTTTATTCCATCAGGAATGCCCCTAGGCAGCCCCATGGGTTATCACCCTACGAAGTTCTGTTTGGTAGTCCTCCAAAGACGGGATTGTACTACCCTCAACAGCTGTCATCTTTACATTCCCAGATGACTGGGTATGTGAAGTCTCTGCAAAGGGAGCTCCAAAAAGTCCACCACCGGGTCTGGGAGTCTCTCTCCCAGACCCAGACTCAATAACCGGTGTTCATTCTATTCAACCAGGTGATTGGGTCGTGCTAAAGAAACATCAGAGGACGGGACTAGAGCCAAGATATCTTGGGCCATTCCAGGTGCAGCTGACGACGCCAACCTCTCTGAAGCTCAAAGGACGAGACAACTGGGTCCACGTCAGTCACTGCAAGAAGTTGCTCAACTCCGTCAAAGAATGAGAAGTATCGTGTTTGTTTATGTGTTTAGTCTAGTGTATCTGAGCGAGGGCAACGATAGAGAACATCCCAACCTTTTGTTTAAAATGCAACTCCAACTAGCTAAGACGGCAAATAGATCCAATTGCTGGGTATACTCTAAACCTCCCCCGAGGCAGCTGGCAGCTGTTCATGCTATATATGATGTCCGTATTGGCATGAGGAAACACAGTACACTAGCAGGGGCCGCAAGGAGACACTTGTCAATAGAACTTAATGACACTTTCCTAGAGGGTAACAGTTATAGTTTTAACATTAGCTCTGGCTCCTGCCGTACGCTTGCTAAACCCGTATGGATATCAGGACCACTAGGCAGTCCACAAGTATGCTTTGACCTTAATTTTGGGGTGGGAAGTAGATTTGTGGGGTCCACCACTTGTAAGAAAGGTATAACAGTCAATCTCACTAACGAAACCCCCTCTCTTTTTAATGACACCAATAGAGCAGATTATATCTGCTGGAAAGAAGGGTGTGATGTCCAGACTAAGGGAGCGATCCCCCAGTCTATTCAGTTACTACTGGATGCCCGTGACCGTCAGAGAAGTTCTTCTTGCACAGTGTTGACGGGTCCTTACTATTTCCTATGGGGGTTAGCCGCTTATAAGGTAATTCCCCCTGATGCGAGAGGTTCATGTGTCCTGGTGAAGCTTGTCCCTGCATCTTACGTTGCAGCCGATCGGTAGGAACTGATGGTGCAGAAGAAGGTAAGAAGAGCAGGGAGAGCTAGAAGGGAATTATTTTCCAACTCCGACCAGGTCTGGGCATGGTCTCCTGCTTGGACAGGATGGGGAATTGAACTTATGAAGCAATTGAACAATTTCTCGTCCATCGGGGATGAGATGTTCAATTAAACCGTTGAGGCAGTGAGAGAGATCACCCAGGAACAACAACAGATGAAGACTCTGGTACTGCAGGAAAATATGGCACTTGATTATCTTTTAGCGTCCAAGGGGGGTTTCTGTGAATTTATAGGTGAGGACTGTTGTACCTGGATAGCGGACACTAGTGATATGGTCAAAGCACATATGGATAAGGTTAGCACCCTGCCAGGCAGAGCTAGAGCTAGAGCCAGTGAGGAGTGGAATCCTTTTAAAGCTTTGGGAAGCTTCTGGGATTTCTTGTTTTCGATTGGATCCGGGCTAAAGGAAATAGGAGTATATATACTTATGGTGTTTTTGTTTCTATTCCTTCTATACGCCGGAGTGAGATGTTCCTGTTGTCTAATCGACCGAGTCACCAAAGCCCGCGCAGATGACTACATTTTCGTTGCTGAGACGAGATGCCCTGAAGACCATCCCATGGACCAGATGCAGAGGATTCCAAACCGACCGGCGACGAAGCGACCCACCACCTCCTCTGAGTCACCTCCCGAAGAGCAGAACCTCCGAGTCAAGATTAGTTTTCAAGATTCACTTTCTTTTCCAAAAGTCTGCGTGTCAAGATTTGCGTGAAAAACATTGACTTTCTGTTTTCCATCCTCTGTTTTGCTGTATGGATTTTATGCAAGAGGGACCGTTTTTTTTTAAGAAGATCGAGATTCATCGAGGGACACTGGGGAACATATGACAAAGAGGAGGGACTGTTGTGGACATTTTACTAGGATGTGTTTTTAGTGTAATATTGTCATCATGTCTCTCAGAGTCCAGATTTCTGCGTCATGCTTGATTGGAGCGTGACCCGGATTATTCGGCACTGGGAATAAACCATTGGAGTGGATATGCGTGGCGGAGCAATGTTCTCTTAGCGGGTGTGTGGATGCCAAACTAGGGCCCCTGCACGGTGCGCGGATTTATTGGCGTGGCATGGATGCATTTGCTTTGAGAACATAGTATTATTTAAGATACATATCTGCCTTTTTGATATTTCGAATTTCTGATGCGTCTGATCAGCGCGCTGGAAGTAGTATGGCATTGTCCCCAGGGGCGTATCTGCCGCGAGGCAAACAAGGCGTTTGCCTCGAGCGGCAGATTCCGGCAGGGCGGCAGATGTACCGGCCCGTGATCCTGCAGATAAGCTCCCATTAATGCGAATCATAATAATTTTATTGGGCATTGCTCACTGAGCAATGCTGGATAAAGTTCGCTCCAGTGTACACGGGAGATTAAAGATGGCGTCGTCCATGTGCAAACATGCTGCTTCCTTTGTGTAAGTGTTTTTGGCGTGAAATCCATTGTTAACAAATGTGCACGTGAAACATGAACTAGCAGCTGGTAACTGTGCACGGTGCTTCACATGCATGAGCATACCCTCCCCTTTCTCTATTGTCTATTCAGATGTATACATGTGTTTCATTGGCTGGCTCTGTATTCTATTGATGTATGAGAAAGTGGTGGCTGTTGTGGCCAGCACTTCCTGTGTTACCCCTATAAATAAAGAAGTCTTCCTCAAGTGTCCTCACAGCGACTGAGGATCTGATGAGACAAAAGCGAGTGTCTGTGTTTCCTTGCTGAGCGCGTTCAGCCAAATTATACAGGGAAAGCAGAGAACTGTGCTTTTAAGCGCAGCGGATTTAAATACGATATTAATTTCTATAACAAAATCAACATGTAAATAAAATCCCTTGATTCATTTTTACATATTTCAATATATAACATAAGAACTTAAGTATCTCTGCAAGTTGTCCATCAGTGCAAATGTATCTAAAGTGCTTTAAAGATATTGAACACATGAGAATGCTAGCCCTATAAAAACTTAACCTTTTTTGCTTTTGCATTCACAAAACCATGAAGAAGAGTATGAAAATCAATGACTTGTGCAATGCGGTTGTCAATAGAAATCATTGCAAATCCCACCAATCTCTCTTGAGACATTGAAGAACGCAAATAATTCTTTATTGATTTCAGCTTTGAAAAGCATCGCTCACCAGAGGCAACAGATATAGGTAATGTCAATAGTATACGAAGTGCAATGGAGACATTGGGAGCAAAGCCATTTTTAGCTGCATACGCGAGAATTTGACTAGGTGTCATTGCATGTTTCAAGAAGTTCCAAGCCAATATTGTGAGCTCTTCACACAGTTGTGCTCCATCTAGATCAGAATCTCCTGAATTTTTATCAGTCAAAATATTCTGCAAATCTAGACAGTACTCCATAAGTGTTTCCTGAGGTACATCTTTAAGTTTCTGAATGTCATATAGAAACTGAAAGGTGCAGCTGTGACGCCTAATCTGCTTAAATCTCTCATCAAGAGAATTAATGCAGACATCATCAATTGGATTATCTGGAGCTTCATAACAAAACATCCTCTTTTTCTTTATTTGCCTCACTAATGGGGGAAAAACTTGATCAATTTCCATTTCTACCGCTAGTTCTTTAGCCTCTTCCAGCAAATCTTCAAATCCTTTATCTGAAAAAACACAAAAATTTAAAATTATTCAATGCTTTTGCAAGTGATTCAGCATCAGATTGTGCCATTGCTGTGTGTGAAATTTCAGACAAAGCATCATACATTTCTCCAACCTGGTACCTAAACGGACGAAAAGCATCTATTCTTGAAGACAATCTGGTGTCAGACAAAGGTTTTACTGTTAGTCTCACAGTACATTCCAACGAAGTGTGGATCCTGACAAAAAAACATATTTTCTGCACAAGCGAAACATTTTTTGCTGCGTCCCTGCATGTCATGGCTACATCATTCACAACAAGATTTAAAGTATGAACACTGCAGGGAACATAACAGGCATGTGGGTTTAAATCAAGGATCCTTTTCTGAACACATTGGTGCTTGCCTTTCATATTGGAACCGTTATCATATCCTTGACCTCTTATATCGCCAAGTGGAATCTTGAGCTTTTCAAGTTCAGTTAAAACTGCCTCAGTCAGACCTTCTCCAGTTGAGCTTTGGATCTGTATAAAACCTAGGAATGCTTCTTCTATACAGACCTCTGGTTCAGCAGTAGGAGATTCCACGTCCTTGATAGACACAAATCTAACAATCATAGTCATTTGTTCAATCAGACTAATATCTGGGGTGCAATCAAGTATAATTGAATAATACTTAGCATTTGTCAATAACTGCAGAATGTGTCTTCTTATTTATTTGGCTATAAGGCCGATTAGTTAATTCTGAATGTCCTTCCCCAAAAAAATGCTTGAAAATGTCCTTATTTTGAATTCTCTGCATAACTGTATCAAAAGTGGCCAGCATTTCAACAAGTTGCAGATAATTTCAATTTTTGTTCACTCAATAATGTATCTCTGCTTCCTCTGAAAGCCAAGCACTGGCGACCAAGATACTTTACTATACATACAAGACCTTTAACAACATTTTGCTAGTGTTGTGTTTCTGCTGCCAAAAATCTCTGATGAGCAGCATCTATTGTTTTCCCAGTTCCAAGTTTTCTAGAGAGTCCATCCCAGTCTCTTACAGCAATAAGATGAGAGTTGGACATCTCATGAATACAAAGAGTTTGAGACAAGTTCTTCCAATTATTATAGACTACCAGTGTCATATTTGTACTTATTTTTGCTTCAAACAGCTTACAACAATAACAAAACACTTTGTCCAGCATAACAGAATAAACCAGCCGGTTTCTAAAGGCTTCTTCTCCGTTTGGCAGCCGTCGTTTGTCATTTGCATTAGTGAAGAGTCTTTTGGATGCATCTCTGGGGAAAACCATATTAATGTTTTGCTTTGCAGGACCTTTCCTTACTATAGCATCTCTTAGCGATGTGGTGAGAACAGCTGGCCAATCAGCTGGATCAGACAAATCAAGAGTTTCCAAAGTATAAGATGGTTCCTCTTGTATAAGTTCTACTATTTCTTCATCATTTGATTCTTCTGCATCAATAGTCTTTTCACAGTAAACAGAGTGTGCATATGATGTTGAAGGTTGCACATCATCTCCTGGTTCTTGCCTTTCTGCTGCATTTGCATCATCCAGATTAGTGACTTCTTGGGGTGTGATGGGTTGTCTGTATAATGCAGATGATGTTGAAGATTCCTCATCGATATCAATTTGTACTGGATCATCTTCTTCCACATTGGAAACTGGTTCTGATGCTGGAATATCCAGCTTTCTGCTTTTTTTGGAGGACAATAACTTCATTAAATCAACAGACATCTGTTCCCCAGCCTTTTCTTTTTTCTAATCGTCTCTTTCTAAAAGCTGATCCTGATGATTTCTTCTCTTTATACAATTTTGGCATTGTGAACGCAGTTTTTTCACTATATAAAGAATAAGAAAACTGTAATATTTTACACAGAATTAGGGTCCAAGATATAAAAGTTAAATGTCATGTATGTATCCATCCACAGTTCAATCTTCCACCTTCGCTCTAGTCACATTCTGTGGACACTTTGCTTCACTATAGCAGCCAGATCAAGCAGAACTGGCCCAAACCGTTGCTTCTTCTCATTGCGTTCCTCTCAGATTTGCTGCTTCACCAACCAGTGGCGTAACTACAACTAATAGCAACCCACGTAGTTGCTATGGGGTCTAGGTGTAGAGGAGCGTCTGGTCAGGAGGCCGGGGCCCAGGGCCGGCCTTAGGGGTGTGCGAACAGTGCGGCCGCACAGGGCGCCATGGCAACAAGGGCGCCGTGCGATGGCCAGCCCTGCCGGGGCCCAGCAGCAGGGGTGGAGAAGGCCAGGGCCCTGAGTGCAAGTTAGCAGCGGAGGAGGCCAGGGCCCTGCAGCGCCGGTCCAGCAGTGGAGGAGGAGAAGGAGGCTGGAGCCCAACAGCAGCGGTCTGCCGGAGGAGGTCAGGGCCCAGCAGCGGGTGGCTCAGAGCTGATAGATAAGATGGGCTCTGTGTGTGCAGGGAAATAGACCATGACCAGCCTACCTAAGACACTGCAAAGCCCACCATAGACTGTCTCTGGTGGGTTCTGCAGGGTCTCTGGTATGTGCTAGGTCTCAGGTGGGCTCTGCAGAAGTGAGCGGCGGAGTTACGTCAGAGCCAGCAGGAGCAGAGCTGAGAAAGAGAGGGAGATGGCGCAGGCACCGGAACATGTTCTGGAGCTAGGTACTTTTTTATTTGGGGTGGGGGGGACATACAAAATTTTGCTATGGGGCCCAGTGATTTCTAGTTATGCCTTGTCACCAACCTAATGCTCCCTCTGGTCCCCAATAGTAAATGTTTGGAGGTGACAGTCCACTTTGGCAGAGGAAGTTTTTAAGAGATGAATATATCTCCTATTATCACATAGGGGGGCTCACATGCTGCCTACTTTGCCTAGTGGCAGCGCCTGTCCTAGTGACATAACAAAATTCTATGTAGCATTATACAGAATTAGTACAAAGTACAGTAACAGTACAGAGAACCGGGGGCAGGGCTAAGTGTATAGCGAGCAGAGCCCCATCCATACTGCTGCATGTAGCACTTACGAGTTTTTTTGTAATGCTGTGCAAAGAATCTTAATAGGATGCATCCCTAAAACAGTCAAAACAGTTTGCACTCAGGTTGTTTTTTGTAATGCTGTGCAAAGAATCTTATTGGATGCATCCCTAAAACAGTCAAACGCATGTGCACACAAAAGAACTGCTGCTGGTAGGGATCAATAACCTTATATGCAGTAGGTAGGGGGGTGTTTTTGCTGTAATGAGTGCAGCACTCTATGCAAATCATAAAGCATGTTGGCATTCGTCATGATGAGCACAGAAATATGTAAAATGGAGATCAGCCTTTACCTTGCCCTCACAAGCTCTCAGGTCCTGGGAACAGTAGGTAAGCTGTGATTTGCCACTTCGAAGAATGTTCTGAGAAACAGGAACACATGCAATTTCCTGGAGGCTGTAGGTATATGCTGGCTTCACAAAGGACGCTATAGTTTTAGCTAAATATAAGGACAAGAGTACATAAATATACATTCCATAATAAAAAATGAATAAAAATAAATATAATTTTTTTTTAAAGTTTATAAAAAATAATTAAAAATGAAACATTAAAAAAGTTTAAATAAAAAACATTTTCGATCTGACATTTTGTTAAAAATTTCGGTTTCATTTTGGTTTTGACATTTCCATTTCGGTGCACCTCTAGAAATAATCAAAACTGGAGCAGACAAAATCTGGTGCAGTTGTGCATGGCAACCAATCATCTTCTCTCTTTTATTTTCAAATCTTAACTGAACAAATGAAAGAGAGAAGCTGATTGGTTGCATTGGGCACTGCTTCAGATTTTGTCTGCTCCAGTTTTGATAAATTCCCCCCCAATACGTACATCAGCAATATAGCTTTGTCAACAAAACAGTGACCCATGTTACAGTTATATGAATTGTTTTGTATGACCATAATCATTATGTGCCATGAGAAATCTCATGTTCTCTTCAATATAATATTTTTTTGAACCACAGTGATGCTAAAACTTTTTGCCAGGGGTCGCCTAGCGGCTCTCGTAAAGGTTTACTCTGCTCGATCGAGCAGAGTAAACCTTTCTCTGCGGTTTTTTTTCTGACATCGGGCCCGCTGGCCGCCGTCAGTCAGAAGAAACAAAAACCCCATAGGAATGCATAGCTAGATTCCTATTGGCTATTCAACTTTGCAATAGCCAATAGCAAACTGCCAATCAGCAGAGGGGGACCTGCAGTTCTCCATCAGGTCCCCTTCTAGTAATTGACAGCAGCAGAGGGCCGGTGCAACAGCTAGTTTGTCATTGGCTATTGCAAAGTGAAATAGCCGATAGGAATCTAGCTATGCATTCCTATGGGTTTAAAAAATGTTTTTATTCTGACAGCGTACATAACGCGGTTATATCTGCTCAGGTAAGCCTGCACTCTCTACTGATCTGATGTATTCCTCTATAGATGGTGTTATTCTCTATTGCACCATATAATTTATTATTGCTGGGATTTGTAGTCCTCTATAGAATCTTGTCCTGCATCAAGAAGGGAATATTTTGCAGGGATAGGTCTATAATTATGCCACTTTACACATCAATGGTTCGGCCCCACCTGGAGTATGCGGTGCAGTTTTGGGCACCGGTCCACAGAAAGGATGTCCTTGAACTGGAGAAAGTCCAGCGGAGGGCGACCAAACTCATCAAGGGGATGGAGGACCAGAGCTATGAGACACGGCTACTAAATTTAAACATGTTTACGTTGGAAGTAAGGTGATTAAGGGGGGACATGATTTTGATGTACAAAATGTTCCATAGTCATAGCAACATTAGCAACAAACTCTTTGAGATTAATTCCGTAACAAAGACTAGAGGACACCACCTAAAACTGATAGAAAAAAATTTCGAACACAAGGGGCGAAGGGGGTTCTTCTCAGTTCGCGCGGTTAGGGTCTGGAACTCACTGCCTCAAGCGGTAATTTCCGCAATTAATCTGGAATCATTCAAGAGGCTTTTGGACGACTTCCTGAGAGACCGAAATGTACAAGGGTACAGGTACTCTTAAGAATGAGAACACTCATGGACCTATATACACACACACACACACAACAGGTTGGACTTGATGGACTTATGTCTTTATTCAACCTCAAATATGTATGTAACTATGTAACACCAGCTACAGAGGACTACAAATCCCAGCAATAGAACATTATAGTATAATGGACTATTGCTGTGATTTGTTGTATTCCTCTGGGATACGTTGTCCCATTTAAGCAGTGGTTGTCAACTTGTGGGTCGCTGCATGATTTCTGCTGTGCTAGGTGAGAGTCCTGCTCAGCCCTCTCCTAGCACAGCAGTGTCAGTTCTCCCGCCACGCACCACTTCCACGCCCCCCTTCCCCCCTGCTATAGAACGCGTGCCAAAACTTTGCCAGCGTTGCATTACCCTGCAAACGTAAAAAAATTGAGCTTGCCCTATTTTTTGCGTTTGCAGTTAAACGGACGCTGGCAAAGTTTTGCCACGCATTCGATCGCACTTGAAGATGAAAAGCACACTCCACAGGGGACACATTCAGAGATCCAGATGGCAGCAGTGCAGTCACAGTGAATGATGAGCGGCTCAGTCGGGCACTGTACAGAGAGAGTCGCAGACGTGACACAGGCAGCATGCTCAGCTGACCAGACACCAGAGAGAAGCTATTGGCGGGGGCAGGGCCGAGCTTACAGCAGCCAAAGCCTGGAGCCCCATCTATGCTGCAAAATTGTAGGGATGTCACCAGCACACCAATCCTTTTAAGATAGCAAAAGCTTCATTTATTGAAGTTTTTTGTCATATGACCAAACAAGCGCTTTCAGGACCGCACAGGGTCCCTTCATCAGTCCCTTGGTCAATGCTAAAGCCTGATGAAGGGACCCTGTGCGGTCCTGAAAGCGCTTGTTTGGTCATATGACAAAAAACTTCAATAAATGAAGCTTTTGCTATCTTAAAAGGATTGGTGTGCTGATGACATTTCTACAATTTTGCTGACATTCGCGGCGCCATCCGCAGTCACTGCGAGCACCCCCCACTACAAGGGACATATCGGTAAGGAGTGCGACAAGGATAGTACTTACCATCTATGCTGCAGCCACATAGGAAGCGTGCGCACCAGGGAGAAGGTGGGGGCGGGGACGAGCTTACAACGGCCAAAGCCCGAAGCTCCGTCCATGCTGTCACTGCTTCTATTTTTTCCGCCCTCACGCGGCCGCTTGACTTGCCTTGCGGTAGCAACGGGCCTGATCTTTTCCATTTGGCTATGTATAGTTAATTTGTGATTTATAAGTCTGCAAGAAGAGCTGGCTCTTACCTACAATATCAAGAAGAAATTGTTACAGCCCTGATTTACCAGGAAAGCCCTGATCCTGAAAGCAGGCCCGGCCTTAGGCCTTTAGGCGCCCTGTGCGAGAAAGCTCTACAGCGCCTCCCAGTGACCACACCCCTCAGTACCCACACCCCTCAGTGGTCACACCCATTTCTCCAATATCCGCAACATTCAAAGACTCCAATTTTGTTAAGCCCCAAAGAAACATATTAAAAAGTATGATAAAAATAAAACGCATAATTAACGCCTCCTTTTTTTTCCATAGATCTACTTGCAAGCAGTAGATTTATGCAAAAAGTGTTTAAAAAACCCCGCTTTAACAGAGGTTAATGCTCACCTGTGTCTTCCCTGCGCGCTCCCGTCCGAAAATGTGAAGATCCTCGGGCGGCCGCAAAGCATCTTGGGGCGGGCGCATGCGCAGTTCACATTTTCAGCCGGGACGCGAGGAGAGACACAAGGTAAGTCTATGGATGCATGCACCAGCATGCTGACACAGTGGGACAGGAAGTGCCAGCAAGCTCAGCGCTGGATTGGAGACCTGCCGTAGTGCTGGAGGGACAGATGAAAAGGACAAGAAAGAAGAAGAAGATCGGATTAAGAAACATAATTTAAGGTGATTTTCATCAGTGCTTTCATTAACATTGGGGGGGAGGGAAAAAAATTAACTTTAATGTCACTTTAAACGTGTAAGCAAAATAAAGTATTCCTATTAAATAAAACAACAAAAGGCAAACAAGAGATAAATAAGAGATAAACAATAAATGTCAAACTAAAATAGAGTCTATAAAAATAAAGTGTTGGGTTGTCATGCCGACCCTTTTTTTAAGTAAGTATATCTAGAAAAGTATAAATAAAAAACAGAACACAAAACCTAGACTACATGTTAAATTAATGAATTACTATTTGCCCTAATATACGAAAAATGTATTCAGGCACATAATAATTTGTTTGAGAATGTGCGGCGGCCATGTTGGCCACCGGCACGTTCTGCAAATTCTTGGAGGCGGGGAGCATGATGTCACATGACGCCATGCATGCGTGGCATCAGGTGATGCCACACGCCGATATAGGCGCCGCCATCTTGGTGTATACCTAGATATACACCAAGATGGCAGCGCCCAACACGTTCAGTGTTATATGAATGGGGAGGAGCCTCTGTAGTGAGTGCTACTCCCCATTCAGAAATTCATGAATGAACAGGAAGTGATGTAAATCAAATGTTGTTCATTCATAACTGGGGACACATAGTACTGTTCTGAGGATGCATATGTTGTGTGATACATATATCTTATTAATTGACAACATGGTGTAAAAAAAAAAATTTGTCTTCTTTCTTCATTTTCTAAAAACTTGTGGCAAAAAAATAAAATCGTCAAAAAACTCACCATGCGTCTTATTAAATACTTGGCATGTCTGCTTTCCAAAATGGGCCTCCAAAAATTCAATAGGCAGTCAGGGAATCAGATGCATAATTTATGACCTTGAAAGCCTCAACGTACTACTTGGATTTTGGGCCACCCTATGAGGCTAGGCTGCTACAAAGTCTCCCATGTGTGGTATTCCCATACTCAGAATGAGTAGCAGAATGTATTTGTGGGTGTAATTATAAGGATGCCTATGCTGTGTATTACATATATCTTAATAATGGACAACTTTGTGCAGAACAAATACATTTTTTCTTCTTTCTTCATTTTCTAAAAACTTGTGACAAAAAAATGAAATCATCAAAAAACTTACCATGCCTCTTATTAAATACCTTGGTGTGTCTGTTTTCCCAAATGGGGTCATTTTGTGGGCGTTTCTACTGTCCTGGCCCTTTAGGGCCTCCAAAAATGCAATAAGTAGTCAGAGAATGAGATGCGTAATTTATGCCCATGAAAGCCTCAAGGTGCTCCTTTGATTTTGGGCCCCTCGATGCGGTTAGGATGCAAAAAAAGTCTCACATGCATGGTATCCCCATACTCAGGAGGAGTAGCAGAATGTGTTTTGGGGTGTAATTATAAGGATGCCTATGCTGTGTGTTAGATATATCTTATTAATTGACAACATTGACACAGCATGTCTTTTATCAAATACCTTAGGGTGTCTGCTTTCCAAATGGGGTAATTTTTTGGGCGTTTTTTTCTCTCCTGCAACTTCAGAGCCTCCACAAATGTTTAATGAGGTGTCACTGCCACTGCATAAGTAAAGTCAAAACCATGATTTATATAACATATCTTGGCTTGAAGGATTTATTGGCTCACTAGCCAACCTTAAATTTACAACTGCAAGATAAAAACGGTAAAAAAGGCGAGCGCACAACTGTTATGCAATGTGGCAAGAGGAATAGATCTGTTTAAAATAAATTTTAATACACTTTTGAAATGCCGCAGGTGGTCCACGTGCAGTACAGCCTTCTCGGCCAATCCTCTTACTTCTAAGTAAGTCAGGTAGTTGGAACTTTTCTCCTGAGTAAGGATGGGCTCGGGCGTGTTCGCAGCTCCACGTGCCGAGCCCGCCAGGAAGCTGACAGCGTGCAGCGCCAATCATAGGTAGTGAGACATTTTCCTGGTCCGCAGCTGCAGAGATCGGGAAATGTATCAGTGTCTGTGATTGGCACTGCCGGCTTCGCGGAGCAGCGAACACGCCCGAGCCCATCCTTACTCCTGCAGGGTCTGTGGTGGGCTCTGTGGGGTCTCAGGTGGGCTGTGAAGGATCTCTGGTGGTCTCTGCAGGGTTTCAGGGTGCTAAGCCCACCTGAGACCCGGAAGAGCACACCATAGCCCCCGTCACAGATCCTGCAAAACCCCCTGAGACCCGGTTGATGATTTTTACAGATCCTGCACAGCCCCCGAGACCCTGCAGTCTCAGGGGGCTGTGCAGGATCTGTGGTGGGCTCTGCCCACCATAGACCTCGCAGAGCTCACCACAGATCTTGCAAAGCCCCCTTGAGACCCAGCAAAGCCCCCCACAGATCCTGCAAAGACCCCCTGAGACCCTGCAGGATCTCAGGGGGGCTCTGCAGGATCTGTGGTGGGCTTTGCAGACGGCAGAGCCCCCTCGGATCCTGCAGAGCCCACCAAAGGGTATTGCACAGCACACCTGAGACATTTTGGTGGGCTGTGCAGAATCTATGCTGGGCTCTGCCAGCACATTCCTCTTACCTTGCACGGCCTGACCTCTTTGGAACACGGCCTCCTTGTCCTCGGCGCCCGACTGGACGACCTCCTCATCCTTGGCGCTCAACACGGTCTCCTTGTCATCTTTGCCGCCCGACTGGAGCTTCGGCGACGCCTCCTGCCTCCTCTGTCAGTGTCTCTGTCCCCCGCCTCTTCCATCTCTTTCTCTTATGGGGGCCACATTTCATACTTTAAAATAAAATGTAACTATATCCAGCTTAAGGCCCCATTCACACTGAGCGATTTATCGCGTGGTAATTCCCGCAATATCGCGGCTATTTACCGCGCGATATCGCTCTCCAATGCAATCCAAAGGGGCTCTGTCTGTAGCTGTCGCGGGTCGTGCGTCGCTACAGCAGGACCCTTTTTGGAGCGGATTTTGCCGCTATTCTAGCTTGCTCAATGCAAGCATTTGCGCGATATCGCACGACAAATGCGCATTATCGCGCATAATGCAAATCGCGCGATTTGCGAATTGCTCAATGTGAATGGGGCCTAAAGGAGAACTATGAGGTGAGTGCTTTTCACTCACCTCATAGATCTAGCCGACCTGTGACAATGAGACTGTCACAGGTCGGCTCAGTAGATCGAGAAGTGAGGGAACACAAAGCGGCGTTCGCTCACCTCTCGATCCTGTCACGGCTCTCTGCCGTGACAGGGGAGGGGCTGGATTCCCCCCTCCCCGCTCCAATCCTCCAGCGCTGACTGGCGGAATGGACGGGGGAGGGGTGGGTACAGCTGGCTCTGCCTCTAGATAGGCAGAGCCAGCTGTCAGTCACGCTGCTGGGCGGATCCAGACATAATTGTCGGGATCCGCTTCACCTGCGGCGTCTCAGTATATAATGAGCTACAGCTCGCAGTATACTGAGCTTAGGGTGACGGGAGGATGCTAGTTTGTGTCCTCCCGTTACCCTTAGGAGGACTATGGGGAAAAGCCCTAACCGCATAGTTCTCCTTTAAGTAGTACAGACACCAATATACTCACAATAAGGCCCTATTCATATCTGTAGGTTAAGGTGCGATTAGGGATTCCTGCATCAGAAACGTGCGTTTTCCTGCAGCAGAATCCCTAATCTGGCGTTTACAAGTGACAGCTGTCACCTATTCAAGTTAATGATCTGGTGATAGCAGCTCCATGTAAACTCCTGCAGACCGCATGTAATGGAATGGTATATGATCACATGCGGTTAGAAAACACTCTCCCTGAATACACAATCGATGCGTCCAGGAAGAGTGATTGATTCCTAACCGAATGTAAACATATCACGTATCTTTACATGCGGTGTGCAGGCGTTTACATGCAGCTGCTGTCACCTGATCGGTAACTTAGGTGACAGCTGCCATTTGTAAACGCCAATTTAGGGATTTCTGCTGCAGGAAAA
>NW_017307358.1:160434-204478 GCF_000935625.1 Nanorana parkeri
TCCTTGAGAAGCCAATTTGATCCTAAAGGGTTAAACCATCAATCTGAGGATCTCCTCTAATCTAAACGCTCTCTGTCCCTTATCACTGCTGCAACCTGCTAATGGATTCAGTGTATTGTTCTACTGGTGGGGACTCTTTAACTCAAAGAATCGAAAAGAGTTTACTGAGTTAAAGAATCAAATTAGTTTACTAACTAAGTAAACTCATTCGATTATTTTAACTTGTAGAATCTTTCAATTCTAAAGGTGGCCATACACTGTACAACCATCGCAAGACCTTAGTCTTGCGATGGTTGTACAGGGATTAAAAAAACGTACGATCTGCCTATCTTGGACAGGCAGATCGCACTCTCGATCATCGCAAGCCCGCCCCCCTGAGGGGCGGGCTTCCGATGACCGCAATGCTGAACGGGCAGTGTGCGCGTGCGCACACCGGCCCGTTCGGCATTTGTCTTCCGAGCACCGTTCTAACCAGCAGAGAATCGTACGATTCCCGGCTGGTTTTCGAACATGCTGGTTCGACGGAAGACGTGCGACCGGACAGTAGAAACGGTCGCACGTCTCCGTTCACACTGCTCGATTCTCGTACGATCGCGGGATTTCCCGCGATTCTCGTACGAGAATCGAACAGTGTATGGGCACCTTTAGACTCAGCCGACTCATATGATTAGACTCTGTGTACTGTGACTCGGATGTGATTGGTTGCAGGGGTGGGCTGGGAGGGGAGGGGCTGGCAGAAGCCTGGCTTTCACTCTAGGGTCATATTACAAGCTAGCCAGCTACAGTCTCTGCTATACGTCACACACGTCACACGGAGCTGCTGCAAACGGATCAGCTCACTCAGCTGAATCGACTCCACCAGTTCAGTGAATAGAATCGGTTCAAAAGAACGATTCGTTCATGAACTGGACATCTCTATCAGGCACAGCAAACCGGCCCGAACACAATCAGGTTGATTGTGTTCGGTTCGGGCCGGCCCACCGGGCAAGTGCCCGGTTTGCCCTATGACCAGTCCGCCCCTGCATATCTATATATACACACACACACAAGCCTGGAGATATTCACAGGCATTGATATCTTTGTATAATATTTCTTTATTATTTCTGGAAATAACAATATAAACATCATATTAAGACACTCTCTTGGGAAGAAAACCGGTCAGAATCGACAAACATCCACCATCTACAGGCATTGATATCACTATATGGGGAGGAGGTTTTTAACTATCTGTGCCGCGTCCGCCATCTTCAGGGACCCGAATCCGCCGCACCCAGGACCTCCATCGCGATATATACATACACACAGTATATATGTTATTATTCATTATTTACACTAATATCCTTGTATGAGCATGTTTCTCTTATCTATATTGGAATACTGGAATGCACCTGATAAAGGTTTAGATGGAGGAAGGAGTGTTATGTGAATATTTTTTTTTAGGGGGGGAATATTACCAGGGGAGAAGGGGGTCATTGATGGGAAATAGGTTCACTATGGACATTTTTTTTGTTTTTTGGCACAATTGTTTTACTAATGAGGGGGGTATGGAGTCAATCTTGACGAGAGGTGCTTTAATTAGGATATGCAGAAATTGGGTGTTCATATTTTTAGAAGTGTTCTATATAACCCAACAGGTACTCAAAAGTATATTCATGTACCTTAGCAACTCCCTATCTGTGGTGACAGATGTAGGATCATTGAAGGAAATTCAAGGCAAACTGGGTCCTTTCCTTCTGTTTCTTATCTCTTCTTCAATTGCGGTTCCTGGCCCAGCTGTGGATGGGAGGTTACTGGGAGGCTTTTTATGCCCCCTGGTTCCTCCTGATATCCTAGAACCTTGGCCCTTCTCCAAGCAGTTGGTGTTTGGTAAGTATTGGGCTGCCCTGTACGTGTCGGGATGACTGCCACAAATAGTGTTCTATGAATATGTGATAATAATGGATTATTTACAAAAGGAGTTACTGTACACTATTATTATTATTAGACCAGTTCCCTACGGTCCCCTGAGGAAGCTAACAGCGAAACGCGTCGGGAACAGAACTAACACAATGCAAGTGCATTATGAATTATTTACTACACTGTATTGCATTTGGAGGGAGCCGCAATCAAGGAACAGCGGGAGCCGCAGCAGGGACCACCGTGAACCACAAGCTAGGACCACCGGGAGCCGCAAGCCAGGGCGGCATTAAGAGCGAGCGGGTGGAGGAAGGACTGTGGCTGCGGCAAGAGAGAGCGGAGTCTGGGAAGCCAGAAGCCAAGAAGAGCAAAACGTGAGCAAGAGGATCGTGTGGACATGACTTGACCTGGCCAGAGGAGAGAACTGGAGGAACGGAGCGGAGGGACTGCCGGCTAAGGTTGTATGAAAAAGTGGGGGGGGGGGGGGGGATATTTCAACCACAGAACTGTAGCATTTAAAATCCCAAGGTATAGAGCACTTAAAAAAAAACAATAAAACAAAAACAGTTTAACTTAACCCGAGGGCTGTAGAATTATTTAATACCTAGGCCGGAGGCCTATTTAACCACGAGACAGTAGAGTAAATTAACCCCAGGGCGCAAGTGTCATTGATCCCCAGGGCGCTAGTGTCATATATACCCAGGCCGCAAGTATAACTTAACCACAGGGCGCAAGTGTAACTTAATCCCAGGGCAGCGCACAAGTGTAATTTAACCCCAGGGCAATAATATAAATTAAACCCAAGGCAGTTTGCATAATTAAACCCCAGGACAGTTGCATAACTTAACCCCAGGGCATTTGCATAAACTAACATTAGGGCGCTATTGTAATTTTAACCCCAGGGCACTAGAGCAATTTAATCCCCAGGGCACTAGTGTAACTTAACCGCAGGTTATTGAAAGAGCCCCTTGAGAACCGATAAACATAAATAAAGAAATATACTAATAATTAATCTTATTCATAATAAAATAAGAAAGGGTGGAATAAAATAATGTCTTCCATGACTGGGTATGCAACCAGGTGCATGTCGTGCGCAATGTATGCGTTCCTTGAACATGAGTTCGAGGGGGAATACATTTGCGCCAGATGTGAGCGAGTTGTTTGTTTGGAATCCCAGATTCTGGATCTAAACAACAAACTGGCAACACTTAGGAGCATAACCAACACGGAAAAGAGTGTGGACATAATGCACCAGGCTGTCGTGGAGGGTGGTCAGGAGGAGGAGGAAGGGTCGGAGGAGCAGGATCCCGAGGTGGGTAGCTGGGTTACTGTTAGAAGACGGGGGAGAGGGAAGAGTGCTAGAGAGGTCAGCCCTGATCTGATTCACCCCAATAAATATGCCAAGTTGCAGGATGTTGGGGATATATTATTTCAGGGGGGACACTGCTGGAGCAGGAACCATCCTCCATCCGCAGGGGGAGTGACTGCTCCGGCGAGGACGGGAGCAGGATGGAGGGCCATGAGAGGCAGATCCTGGTGGTTGGAGATTCCATCATCAGGCGGACTGACAGGGAACAGTGTGCTGCTTACCAGGGGCACGTGTTCGACACATTGCGGAGCGAATTGACAGATTACTAGATGGGGTTGGGCGCATTATGGCTAGAATTAGAAATAATGGACGCTGGGCGTAAACTAATTGTGGGTATTTGTTACAAACCGCCAAATATAGGGGAGGAGGAGGAGGCTCAACTACAGTCCGAAATAGAAATAGCTGGGAGGGAGGGCAATGTAGTCGTGATGGGCGACTTCAATTATGCAGATATAAATTGGGGTAATGGAACCTCAAGTTCAACAAAGGCAAGCCACTTTCTGAACATGTTGCGTGACAATTTCATGGACCAGATGGTGGAGGTCCCAAATAGGAAAAATGCCATCCTAGATTTAATCATTACTAATAATGCAGAGTTAATTGAGGATATTGTAATTGGGGAGACACTGGGCAATTGTGATCACAATGTGATTACTTTCAATATTGGATACAGGAAAGGGAAACGGGCTGGTAGGACAAGAACCCTTAATTTCAGAAGGGCCAACTTTGATAGACTGCGCCACCTAGTGGGGAAAATAAAATGGGAAGATTTATTTCACAAACTGAACTCGGACCAAAAGTGGGAATGTTTTAAAAACACATTACATATTGCCATTGCCAAATGTATACCGTTGGGTAATAAAAGTAAAAGATCACAAACAAAACCTGTATGGCTGAATAAAAATGTAAAGCATCACATAAAGGAAAAGCGAGTGGCATTTATAAAATATAAGATGGAGGTGACGGCATTGGCATTCCATAACTACAAAGAATGTAATAAAAGATGCAAACTAGCAATACGGGCAGCTAAAATAGAGTGCGAAAAGCATATTGCCACAGATAGTAAAAAAAAATCCCAAAAAGTTTTACCAATATATGAACAGTGAAAAGGTGAGAAAGGAGCAAATAGGCCCAATAAAGGAAGATAACGGGAAGTTAGTCACAATTCCAAGGAGAGGGCCGAAGTGCTGAACACTTTTTTCTCCTCAGTATACACTCAGGAGGGAAACGGGTTTGACACCCATAATAAAACACACAGTTCATCACAAAATAAAGCCAAGTGGTTGACGGAACCAGGGATACAAAAAAGACTTAGTGGTCTATTCACAAAGCTGCCGAAGGATCTGGCCGTAGCTTTGGCCGATCCTTCAGCTAGCTTCGGCACCAGGACCCCTTCGGTTCAGGAGAACCGAGGGGGTGCTGTACGGCTTATTCACAATAGCCCGTACAGCTCCCGATCACGGCCGAGCGGCTCAGTCGAGCGCTGAGCCGTGCTGAAAGACGAAGCTGGCAGTGCAAACTGCTAGAGGGAATGATTAAGGACTATTTAGTAGAATTTGTTCAGGATAATGGTATAGTCAATGACAATCAGCATGGGTTTAGGAAAGACCGTTCCTGTCAGACTAACCTACTGACTTTTTATGAGGGGGTAAGTAGAGATCTGGATGGAGGGAGGTCTGTGGATGTGGTATATCTGGATTTCTCAAAGGCTTTTGATACGGTACCACACAAACGCCTACTATACAAGCTGAGATCTATGGGCATAGATGGAAGGGTGTGTACATGGATAGAGAACTGGCTAAAGGAACGGGTACAGAGAGTATCAATAAATGTCGCCCTTTCAGACTGGGCTAGTGTCATTAGCGGTGTGCCTCAGGGTTCTGTGCTGGGACCCATGCTTTTCAACCTGTTTATTAACGACATCAGGGACGGAGTAAACAGCGATATCTCAGTGTTTGCTGACGATACCAAAATTGGGAGGGTAATAGAAACAGACCAAGATAGTATAACATTGCAGGAGAGGACCTGGATAAAATTGGGGAGTGGGCAACTATGTGGCAGATGAGGTTTAATGTCGATAAATGCAAAGTTATGCACTTTGGGATTAAAAATAATCAAATGGGTTATAAAATTATGGGTATGCCGCTGGGGAAGACGGAAATGGAGAAAGACTTGGGGGTCATTGTAGACCACAAACTGAATAATAGATTACAGTGCCAGGTTGCTGTAAGCAAAGCTAGTAGAATCCTGTCCTGCATCAAGAAGGGAATGTTTTGCAGGGACAAGTCTATAATTTTGCCACTTTACACATCACTGGTTCGGCCTCACCTGGAGTATGCGGTGCAGTTTTGGGCACCGGTACACAGAAAGGGTGTCCTTGAGCTGGAGAAAGTCCAGCGCAGGGCGACCAAACTCATCAAGGGGATGAAGGACCAGAGCTATGAGACACGGCTACTAAATTTAAACATGTTTACGTTGGAATTAAGGAGATTAAGACCTTGAAATGCAAAATGCAGTCAGGGCACCAGGGTTAATACATTTCAAATATATATACCATAGTCTGTGGACTGTATAACTTTAACACATTGTAATTAATATACACTTATTTAGGCTTTTTTTCCCCCCAAAGAAATGTAGCAGAATGCATTTTGGGTTAAATGTATGAAGAAAGATTATTTTTGTGGTCCCACATTTGCAGTTGGGACCAGGCCCTGCCACTTCACCACTGTCCAAAAATCATTAGTCTTTATTGTTTTAGAAAAACGATCACGACACAAAAAAAAAAAGTATTGGTAAATGGTATTGGCGAATACTTGAGGAAAAGTATCAGTACTCGTACATGGTCTGGAAAAGAATGGTATCAGTACCATGGTATAGGTAACATCCCTATATGTTATATGAAGTTGCAATAATTGTGTTGGAACCTCTCCGTCTCTTCAGCTTTCAACACTTCTGGGAATCCTGGATGCTCTTGTCCGCTGCAGTGTGCTGGGGTTTCTTCCTCCAACCTTTATGTCATTACACAGCAATGAGGTAGGGGTTGGAGAAAGGAACTACAGCACAACAGGAGGCATAGGCATCTGACACTCCCAGGAGTCTAGAATGTTGTAATGGCTTGTAGAGGCTGCAGTGCTTAAACAGAGGGGAGGTAGGAGGCACATGCTGCCAGAGAGGCGAGTATACTTATTTATTCCCTTGCAGGGAACTTTCAAATGCTTTTTATTCAGAAACTGGCAGGGACGCTTTAAGCAACAGAAGACCTGGAGTGGAAAACAGGAAAGTCCCCAATGGCTTTTTAAAAACTTTTTTTAATTTAGTACCCCCTTTACCACTTCACTGGACAGGGGATAGCCACTTGATGGGGTATGTAAGTTACACATAATCCCCCACCCATCAAATGCATTACAATTAATCTGTACTGAAATATAGAACTGCCATTGCTGGTCGCTTGGCTATCATGCTGATCCAATGGCTTCAATACTTTGACCCAAATATGCAGATTAGGAGTCCAACCTTCTGATCTGCGTACTTGTTTTATATCAGTGATTCCAAAAATTTCTAAAGTATACTTCTTATCATTTCTTTTCAACCTGTTAATTGCTTATAAATGAATTAGGCATTTGCATATTTGCAAATTTACATAAGAAGACAAATGCATTAAATTGTATTAAAATATAATGTCATACAATTTTATTTTCTCATATTACGTATGAACAAACAAGTTTTAGTGTACCTTTAACCTGTTTTTCCCGAAGTTTATCTTTACTTCCTCAACCACCTGATAAAGAACTTCCTCTATTTACCCATCTCTGTGAGAACAGTGATGATAAAATAAACAAATCTAATCACCTCAAATATGAGCTATAATAAAGATATGTGTTGACAAGTATATGTTAACTCCGGTTCTTGTTTTTCCATAGGTTGCAGTGATGAGTAAAACAATTAAAATATAAAATCCTGCGACTCTGGGAACCCAGCAGCAACACTGAAGTAAACTTGTTACTTAAAGTGCTACAATATAATAAAGTGTTGCGCTATTTGAAACTCCAAACTAATAAACTCTCAGTGTAATATTAATAACCCAATGTCTAACTAAAGAAAAATAATAATGTGATGATTAATGTACATTGTATCTCCAACAAAAAACAATGTATCAATTGATAGCACTTAATTCTTTATATGTGACTCAATTTATGTGTATAACAAATGCTAACCAATTCAAAATCTGATTTGCATCAACAATCACAAACAAAATCAATTTCCTCTCAAAGTCCACCACAGAGGTGTAATATAATGTCTCTCCGGGAAGAACAAAATCCAGTGTACCCATTGCACTCCTGACCGAATAATACCCTTAGAGTCGGGTGGGTGCCAAAGTGACTGCAGATGCCTCTGCAATCCAATATCAGTGTATGTATAAAGTCACTCGCACTCCAATAGAATTTCAAATCAAAAACGGTTTATTGACTCGATTGCTATCACATCATATAGCGACGTTTCGGAACAACAGTGGTTCCTTCTTCATACTAACAGATTGTTTGCCTAAAGAAGGAACCGCTGTTGTTCCAAAACGTCGCTATATGATGTGATAGCAATCGAGTCAATAAACCGTTTTTGATTTGAAATTCTATTGGAGTGCGAGTGACTTTATACATACATTCTCCGTGAAGAACTTCCCACAATTCAATGTGATATTCACCACTGTGCAGACACAAACACTCTGTGCTTCCTTTGTGTATCTTCCACCTTAAAAAATCCACTTTTCTCCTCTTGCCTTATTAATAGACCCATCCAACGGTCTAATGCACTTTTTTTTTGGTATGCAGAGCTTGATTCAAAAAACACAGCTCGTTCAGCCGGCTCCCCATTCCTCCACACTCCACTGTCAGGTATGCATCTCAACTCAGAAAGTCACAATCCCAACCAAGATGTAAAGATAAATACTCATAGTGTACACCACTACCAAATTAATCTTTCCATTTATTAAAATAATACTCGCAAACACAATTCTCAGAGTTCAGTAAGAATTCCTATTTAAAAGAATCATCACACTCTCCAAGCGCATTCAGATCTCACTTTCTCCTGTCAAGGACTCCGCCCTAGGATGTTACGGCTCGGAGTTCCTTAACATGGCTGCCCATTATAACAATGCCAGTTCCATGGCAACTGAAAACATCATACTACGATGAGCCAAAACATGGAGACAATATTGAATGCGCCGGAGTATATTAGGAGTTTTATCATTTATAATCCTCATAAATTGATAGAAGCAATGCTCAAAAAAACTTTTTGGGAACTCCAATCAACGCTTATCTCTTTAGCACTCGTGGTTACACAGAGGTGTAAAACTCTATTTATAATCACATAAAAGAACGATCTGCATTATTCACATAATAATGCACCAGTTTGTGAGTCTGCTGTGGACTGGTGCAAGCGAAATTTGTCAGCATTGACTCCAGCTATGATAGTGGAGAAGCCCGAACTGTTTGCACAGAGAAAGCAAGGGGCTGAACAGAGGCCCAGCAGTGTTGTTGTTGTTTGTGCGAGTGCTCTGTGAGCTCCCCAACATTACAATATATAATAACATAAAAGAACGATCTACATTATTCACATAATCATAAAGTGACACTGCTCATGCTGTGTAACCCCTAGGAGGTAAAATAAAAATTCATAAAGCATCTTCTAGTGTTCATATATATATAAATCTTATAAAACATTTATAGATAATTCTTAAAAATATCGATGTTAATAAAAACAGGATAATATAAATACACTTTATTTGATAAATCCATAAACTATCCCCCTAAGATCCCCCTCATAAACATCTAAAAATCAATCTATTTATCAATTTTTTGTATAACATAAATAAATAAATTAAATTAAATATAAATACAAAAATCTTCCATGTTGAAATCGATATTAATAAATTGCCCATCGTACTTGAAAATATATACATATATTCTCCCAAAACAAAAAAAATATATCAACCAGGGACGTGCAGTAAGGTCCGTGCTAGGTGAGGCATTCCCCCTGGCCACCCAGGCCTGCAGCCGCCCTGCCCCAACCTCACCGAGCTATGTGTGAAGGAGGGATGGAGAAGTGAGGAGACACGGAGGAGCCTCCCTGTCCTTCACTTGCTTGTCACTAGTGAGTAGGGATGCACCGATCCCGAGTATTTGCATGAGTACTCGTGCAAATACTCCGATACAAAAAACGAGTACCTGTGCTGCGTCCGCCATCTTCAGGGACCCAAATCCGCCGCACACAGGACCTCCATCGCGTCTTCAATGAAGCAAGATGGCCGCGAACTCCTCCTCCAAGTCCTCAGTCATCTGCTCCATTCTGACCTCTTCTCCCGCTGATTGGCCGATTGGATGATTGACAGGCTTCCTCACCAGTCAGGAGTGACTGGTGAGGAAGCCTGTCATCATCCAATTGGCCAATCAGCGGGAGAAGAGGTCAGAATGGAGCAGATGTCACAGCCTAGTCATCTGAAGTGTGCCGGCTTCCAGTGTCGCCCCATCCAAGGCTGAAGCACTTGTTCAATCCAGTCCACGCTGATTCCATGTCAGGAGAACGGAGCTCTGTGACTTAATTGCAGCTCCCGGGTGTCGTGATGTGCCGCTTCCTTCTCCCCGGTAAGAGACTGATAAGAGACCTGTAGGGTCGCCGTGCTGGGGGGTGTCTGAGGCATACAATGATTCCCGTACTGCCTCTGCATGGGTTAACGGTGTGAGGATTGCGCAATCGTCAGCTGGCAGAGACATGATGGAGTTGGGATTGATGAAGGGATCGCTCATCCTATAGAGCTGATGTGTGCGCATAATCTGTTAGTGATATGTGTTCCCTACAACTAGTGATATGTGTTCCCTACAACGTGTACTGTGTTATGATGGAGTGTGCCAGGTACAGTGTGCTGGTCCTCAGCATGTAATGTACAGTGTAGAACATGGAGTAGGCATGTAACATACAGCACAGTGTTTGATGTAGTATGGAGTATAACATGTGCATTGTGCTTGTCCTCGGCATGTAATGTACATTGTAGAACATGGAGTGGGCATGTAACATACAGCACAGTGTTTGATGTAGTATGGAGTATAACATGTGCATTGTGCTTGTCCTCGGCATGTAATGTACATTGTAGAACATGGAGTGGGCATGTAACATACAGCACAGTGTTTGATGGAGTATACCATGTACAGTGTGCTGGTCCTCAGCAGGACCCTTTCTCCCATCCACCATCAGCGTGACCTGTCTTCACTTCAGCTGCCTCTACCATCCAGTCCGTGCGGCTCCCCCACAGCCGCCGACGGCAGTCACACACGCGCGGTCCGGGCCACAGTCCCGGCTCCGATGTGCGTGTGCATCTCCCCATCGCCTGATCCACTCATAGGAGCCCCACACCCCGATCCCACACTTTGGGGTCTGCCCATACAGTGCCGCCACCGAGTGACCCACAGTGGGCCCTTGTTCTTCCCACACACTCCACGGCCGCAATACCTTCTCCCCCCACCGCCATCCCACCGCCATCCCGAGCTGCAGTCTAGGTCCTCACCACAACTGCAGCAATCCACTGGGAACATCAGGAATTTCTACGCCCAGCACGGAAACAACAAAGGCCTGAGGACCACCACCTACATCCACCGCCTATGACAGCACCTCACCCATTACCTCGCGGTGAGTTAAAACATTGATATGCACTTTTCACTTTATAGATCCACCTAGTCTCTGTCTTTCCTAATTCCCTCCTCTAATTGCCACCTCTTCGAAGTTTCTTTATATGATCTATGCCCCAGAACTGTAATTTATTGGGGTCTTTGTTGTGGTACTCTAAAAAATGTTTGGATACTAAATGATCCGTGAAACCTCTTTTACTAATTTAAACATGCTCACAGATTCTCGTCCCTAACTTCCTACTTGTGCGGCCAACCTATTGTAGCCCACAAGGGCAATTTAACACATAAATTACTCCTTTCATAGCACAGGAGATAAAGTCTTTAATGGTGACACATTGTCCAGAAGAAATAGTAGAATCCTTTCTCCTTTTAATGGTTTTGGATACATGTTTACATGCGTGACAACGCTGGAATGCGAAAAACCTTCTATATCTAAAAAAGTACAAGGTTTTTTTCTTATCCGGAGGTTCAATTCCATTTTTAGCAATCTTCTCCTTTAAAGGAGAACTATGAGGTGAGTGCTTTTCACTCACCTCATAGTTCTAGCCGACCTGTGACAATGAAACTGTCACAGGTCGGCTCAGTAGATCGGGAGGTGAGCGAACACATATCGGCATTCGCTCACCTCTTGATCCTGCTCCCTGCCGTGACAGGGGAGGGGCTGGATTCCCCCCTCCCCACTCCGATCCGCCAGCGCTGACTGGCAGAACGGACGGGGGAGGGGGCGGGTACAGCTGGCTCTGCCTCTAGATAGGCAGAGCCAGCTGTCAGTCATGCCGCTGGGCAGATCCAGACATAATTGTCGGGACCCACTTCAGCTGTGGCGTCTTAGTATACCGCGAGCAGCAGCTTGCGGTATACTGCGGCGTCTCAGTATACCGCAAGCTACAGCTCGCGGTATACTGAGCCTAGGGTGATGGGAGGACGCTAGTTTGTGTCCTCCCGTTACCCTAAGGAGAACTATGGGGAAAAGCCTTAACCCCATAGTTCTCCTTTAACGTACCTGCTTTCCTATAGCTAACCTTAGGCTTTAAGGTTAAAATCCCATATAATTGTTTGTCTAATTTTAGAATATCCCAATATCTTTTTATAATCCTCTCCACTCTCTTATAATGTACATTAAAATCTCAGATCACGGGTTTCCTTTGTTGCCGCCTTGCTCTCTCTCCTCATTCAACTAGGGTCTCCTGTCTGGGTATTACAATTACCGTATTAATTTGTTCATCCAGAAAACCCTTTCTATAAAAATATTAATTAATTAATCCCAGATTGTTGTACAAAATCTGTATCTCTTGTACAGTCTCTTCTTAATCTAAACAACTGACCTCTAGGGATATTAAAATCCAGGCCGGAACCTTGGAAGACACTGATTTCCTGTTACTTAAAGGATGGCTTTCCCTACGGAAAGTGGTTATATGTGAAATCTGGAGGGAACTCCAATTCAAAATAATTCACAGAGCGTATTATGCCTTTAATCTTAAATTCAAGTCATCACCCCCTGATTGGTTGACTTCATGTCCCAAATGTCATGCACCATCGCCGAACCTGGAACACCTACTTTGGTATTGTCCCTTCATCCAATTATTTTGGACACAAACTATAATTTACATGAATGCAGGCTATGACACCCATAGATTAGCTGACCCGGCCCTCTGCCTATTTCATGTAGTTAATCCATTTACGTCACCAGTGCCCAAACGACCCTCCCGCTGGGAACACATCTGCCTTATCGCTGCTAAGAAGGCCATCTTAACGAGCTGGCTCTCACCTACCCCTCCTTCATTAGCAGTCCTGAAAGAATTATTACAGAAGTTGATGTCCCTAGAGAAACTTGATGCCCGAGATAACTAAACCCACAATTACAGATTTTTCTCTACCTGGACCCCGTTTCTAAGCTGGGAGCTTCTCTTAGTAAGGCTCCAAGAGTTGATGTCCCTTTTTAAAGACACTAAATGGTATCTCGAAGCGAAACTTACTTCAACCCTTGTTCATCAACATGTTTATATGCGCTTTCATAATCCATTTATTAATCATATTTTCCCGTTTTCAATGTTTCCATTCAGCTATATACATTTATTCTTAGTATGATTGAATTGTACAGCCACTTACCTAGGGGTCAAGTATCATGGAGAGACCTAACACCAGGGGGACAGGAGCAACTCTCATCACCCCCGGAAAGTAACATACGGCGGAGCCACAGACGCACAAAGGGTCCAGGGAAGCTCCAATATCTAAAACATAACCGTGATGATAGATATAATCTGAGTGTTACAGCTTAGTATCCATAGTAATTCATAAATTTGTGTACCTATATCATAAACTCTTCCACTAGCCTCTTCGTTCTTATAACCTCAGTTGCACCAATGTGTGTCATAATGATTAAATTAGTTTTATGTGAAGTACCCTTTGGTGTCCCATATATTAGTGATTGTTATTCTTTTCAAAAGAGGTGTCAGTAATCTTGGTGTCCCTTTATATCTTCCTGTGTATTAGTTATAAATCACTAACCTTTCATGTTATCATTCCTCCTCATATATTGTATCCTTCATGTGCCATACTGTAAACAGTATATAGATCCCATTCGATGCCCTTAAATTACAGTGTATCTCCTATCTAATCCTCCCATTTGTTATATTCCTATTCCACTGCAAGGTGTGCCAAATTGATAACTACAAATCCATTTTGTTAAACAGTGCCCAAAATACCCTCACCTTTAATTCAAATCCAAAGGTCTCCTAAGTAGAGTCCAATGGTTTGTTGCCTCTCTCACTCTTCATTTTCCATCTGTGTCAATTCCTGTGTGTGTTTGTGCTTCTCCCTCCATGTGACCCTCACCTTTAATTCAAATCAAAAGGTCTCCTAAGTAGAGTCCAATGGTTTGTTGCCTCTCGCTCGCTTCATTCCATCCGTGTGTCAATTCATGTGTGTGTTTGTCATTATCCCTCCATGTGTTGCTAATCTGTTTCCTTTTATGCATCCACCCCCCGCCGATACCACGCCCATTTGGTGTGTAACATCAGCGGTGGGGGTGGCACCCATATCTAGCCATGCCTGCCCCAGTACTTCCGTGGTTTTGTATATATGTTGCCTAGCGGCATTGTCAGCTATACAGGAGCTGTACTGCACAGACTCCGTCTAGTCTCAATGATCTGGGACATTGGATCACCTTACCCTGTCTCTGTCTTTGTCTCTGTCACTATATTTATAGGCACAATTATAACTCGGGATGTGGGACACTGGCTACCGATAGATCCGCCATGGAATCCCATCCCTTGCTCCTCCACATCGGTAACCACCATTCCGAGAGGATCGTATGGGACATCGTGCCTTCTCCCTTGTTTCCAGTCATCTTGGGCATCCCCTGGCTTAGAAGGCACAACCCAATGATCGACTGGACCTCTGGCTCCATCACCTTCATGTCCCCATCCGGTCCTTCCCTTCACATGTCCCCTGCTCCAAGCCCTCCTATGGTTCTGGGCACCATTGAACACAGACTACCTGCCAAGTATCGGGACTGTGCCGATGTGTTCGAAAAGAAAGGCGCAGATGCCTTGCCTCCGCACTGGCCTTATGATTGCCCTATTGACCTGTTCCCAGGAGCCCCATTGCCGTAGGGCCGCCTATATAATCTGTCCGAACCCGAGACCAGGGCCCTAAAGGACTACATAGAGAAGAGCCTAGCAAAGGGGATAATCCGTCCCATTTTTTCACCAAGATAGACCTCCAGGCGGCCTACAATCTCATCCGTGTCAAAGAAGGAGATGAGTGGAAGACAGCATTCCGCTCGCGGTTTGGGAACTACGAGTACCTTTGTAATGCCCTTCGGGCTCTGTAATGCCCCCGCCACTTTCCAGTGCTTCGTCAACGTCGTCTTCCGTGACCTTTTGGATACCCATGTTGTTGTATACCTGGACGTTATCCTCGTCTTTTCCAGAACACTGCCACAACACGAAAGGCACGTCAGATCGGTGCTCCAGCATCTTTGGACCCACAAACTCTATAGTAAGCTTGAGAAGAGCACCTTCGAAGCCTCTTCCATCAAATTCCTGGGCCACATCCTATCATCAGGTCGAGTGGAGTTGGACCCCAGGAAGATCCGGGCCATCCAGAATTGGCCTGCTCCCCACAATCGGCGGATGATTGAACAATTCATAGGCTTCGCCAACTTCTACCGCCGATTCATTTGGAACTTTTCAGCGATCTGCGCCCCCATCACTGCGCTGACCAGGAGCAACACCCCATTCGAATGGACTCCGGTGGTCCACAGGGCGTTCCAGCACCTCCCGAGGCTGTTCACGCAGGCACCTATACTGGCACAACCAGACACCTCTCATCCGTTCTTTCTAGAGACAGATGCCTCCGAGGGGGCCATCAGGGCCGTTCTCTCCCAGGTCCAAGGGGAGAGGCGGCTTGTACATCCCATTGCCTTTTATTCCCGCAAACTTACCGGGGCCGAACGCAACTATGATGTGGTTGGGAGGGAGCTGCTCGCCATCAAAGATGCCCTGGAGGAATGGAAGACATCTGCTGGAGGGAGCCGAGAACCCAGTGGTTGTGTACACGGACCACCGCAACCTTGAGTACCTCCGCAGTGCCAAGCGACTGCGGCCTCGACAAGCCAGGTGTGCTCTCTTCTTCTCCCGTTTCCGACTCCAGATAACCTACCGCCCGGGATCCAAGAACGGCAAGGCTGACGCCTTGTCCCGTATGTACTCCTCCGAGGCCAATCCTGCACCCCCGGAACCCATCCTACCAGCCGCATACTTTCTGGCCACCCAACACTCCTTGATCGAGGGGATCCGACGGGCCAGCACACCAGCCTTAGAGGAGGCAGCCCAGCTACCGGTAAAGCAGGGGCTTCGATAACATCAGCAGTGGATCTATGTCCCAGTCCCTCAGCGACTGCCCGTACTGCAGCATTACCATGACCACCCCAAGGCGGGCCACAGAGGTAGGCTCAACACCATGTAATGCATCCTACGTCGGTTTTGGTGGCCCCCTTTGGCGGCCGACGTACGCTCCTTCATAGTCGTGTTCCATTTGTGCACTCCACAAACGACCCACCTCGAAACCCATCGGGTTGTTACAGCCTCTACCAGTGCCGACCCTTCCATGGCGCGAGATAGCAATGGACTTCATCGTGGACTTGCCACCCTCGCAAATCCTGTACCACCATCATGATGGTAGTGGACAGATGTACAAAGATGTCCCACTTCATTCCGACCTCTGGTCTCCCGACGGCCCTGACGATTCCATCGTCTCACACTGGCACTCACAATTCATCTCCCGATTTTGGAGTTTTGCAGTAGCCTTCGTATCACTCGCAGCCTGTCCTCTGCCTACCACCCTCAGACCAATGGACAGACCAAAAGGACCAACCAGACCCTCGAGCAGTTTCTCCGCTGCTGAACATACTATCTGCAGGACGAAGGTGAATTCGCGGAATTCACCTTCAATAATCAACAACATTCTTCCACCAGGCTCTCTCCGTTCTATGCCAACTACGGCTACCATCCCTTGACCCTCCCGGATCTCCCCCTTGACATCCCAGTGCCTGACGTGGCCCAACGGCTCCGGCACCTCCGGGGACTGAGGCGGACCTAGACGCAGAAGGTCCAGGCCGTTCAGCAGCGGCGTAAGACAAAGGCGGACCGTAGACGCATGGAGTCCCCTAGATACAAGGACGGGGACAAAGTGTGGCTTTCCACTCAGCACCTCAGGCTGTCCTGTCACTCCAGGAAGCTTGGTCCCCGCTACCTCGGTCACTTCGAGATCATGGGTATGGTCAATGACGTTGCCGCAAAATTCCAGTTGCCTGCATCCCTGGGAATCCACCCGGTATTCCACGTGTCCTTGCTAAAACCGCACCGTGCCAACCCGTTCCCGGGCCGGGTGCCTACTCCACCTCCTCCCATCCAGGTGAATAACGATGACGAGTACGAGGTCCAGGAGATCCTGGACTCCCGCCGCCGGCGTGGGTGTAACGAGAACCGCCGACTCCGCTCACCTGGGGTCCGGGGAGGGCACGGTTTCGCCCCTTCTCGCCGCCGGCCGTCTGCGTCCCAGGGTGGAGCGCACACATCCACTTCCGGGTTCGGACGTCGGATGCGCTCCACCGTGGGACGCGGAAGTGCGCCGCCTCGATCAGCGGCTCCACCCCCAGCCCTTGGCCCTATATAAGCGCCCCAGTGAGACAGTATGGCATTCCACTAATGCAGACTGAACGCCTACTATCCCCTGGGACCCCACTGCTCTTCTACTCGCCTGCAGGCCGCTACACATCTCTGGATCGATTGCTCCTGGACCCCTGCACCTTAACTGCCTCCACTTAAACAGCAAGTACTTGTGCTCATTGCACTGCAGCTTAAACCTTAGTGACTGTATAACTAAGAACCCTGGATTAGCTCTTGTGCTCCATCTAGTGGACTGTTGGGAGATTACATCATTGACTCTAACTAAGGCTGTTACACTCCTGAATTTCAGTTATCATTCGTAACCATTACAAATTGAGGGTACTATATCAAGATAGGGAATATGCTGTAATATCCCTTCTTCCTTTTTTGTTTCTTTTGGCTGTGATGCTTGAACCCTAACTCCCCGTTAAGATTGGGAGTGAAACCAGGGTTCCGTCTGAGTAGCCTCCGCAGTTGCGATCCACAAACCCCAAAACTACCCCAGGTGTTACAGTGGGGTCCTTGAGTATCTCGTCCACTGGAAGGGGTACGGTCCCGAGGAGCGTTCCTGGGAGCCCTCGGGGAACGTCCATGCGGACTCCAAGGTGAGGGCGTTCCATCGGGCTCACCCCGAGAGGCCTTCCCAGGGTCGCGTCCGGAGGCCGCTCCTTGGTGGGGGGCTCTGTCAGGAAGCAGGGGGTGTTACCTCTGCTCGGGGACCACAGGCACGGCACAGGGCATGGGTTCCCCTCCAGCCTGGTAGAACTTGTGGTGCCCGGGCTGCGCGTGCGCATACACGAGTCGCAGGCTGCATGCGCATCCCCGGAAGCGCGCGCGTAGTGCTCCTGCGCCATTAGGCCCATCAGGTGTTGGCCTTGCTGGAGGAGGTTCCCAGCACACACCTTCAATCTCTCCCGTCTGCCATTGGTTCCCGGGGAGGGAGGCCCCCTGGTTGCCTCGGTGACCGGGGGGTGGTCTTACCTCCCCAGGCTATAAAAACCAGGCCTGAGCTCTGGCTTATTGCTGAGTTATTCCACCTTATGGTGAACACCTAGCCTCCCTGTTGATCTGTTGTTACCTGTTGCCCCTTTTGTTGTACTTCCTGATTACTGAACCCCCTGGACTGTCTATCACCTCTGAACCATCGCTGCCTGCCTCGACCCGGACTGGACTTTGACTACTCTCTTGGATTGCCCCTGAATTGTACTTCGTTTCTGGACTTATCGGCCGCTTCCTGCCAGTGGCTTCCTTACCACGCTACTAGTTCGCTGGTACGTCTGACAGCACATCAGCAGTAATGAAAAAACTTTCCTGTTCTAACTGTAAACCTTCCACTTATTGTATGAAGTGTTTGGTATACCGTAAATATGTCTCACTACTTTGAATTAAAGGCTGTAGAAAATGATCCACATATTCTTCTATCCTGCTGGTGAACCAATCCCATTCACTATGGGTCTTCCAGGAGGTTGCTTTATATTTTTATGAAT
This sequence comes from Nanorana parkeri, assembly GCF_000935625.1. NCBI lineage: Eukaryota > Metazoa > Chordata > Amphibia > Anura > Dicroglossidae > Nanorana > Nanorana parkeri. Next base: position 179,036 of record NW_017307358.1, read on the forward strand.
TTTAGGTAAATAATAAATTATTGGAACACTGCACTCAACCGGTACCAAGTATTTTGTTTCCTATTTAAGAACCCCAAATTAGTGCCCCTTTTGACCAAAACTGTTAATTTTCAATTTCTGTACATCTTGTGTCACCATCTTCTTAAAAACATCTATATAATTATTATTAATATTAGGGGATTGAACACAGAGTTATTAGAAAAATTAGGAGTTTTATAATCCCAATTGATAGAAGTAATGCTCAAAAAAACTTTTTGGGAACTCCAATCAACACTTATTTCTTTAGCGCTCGGAGATTTGAAGCTCGATAAATTGTGGCAGTGCATGGCAATGCTACGGTGTAGTATGGCAACTTTGGCACCCATTAGGGGAAGAGTGGGTACAGAATGTAAACCATTTTATAAGGAAGAACCTGGCTTTTCAGATTCTTTCACGCTTTCCTAATTGTTGCTAGGAGCAGCCTCATTAAGAAGCCAGGACAGAGCTCAGACAAGATGTGGTGTGTGCTGGTGGCAGGGCCAAGCCAGGTGGTGTGGTGGAGCCACACCAGTAACAGCCAGGGAGGCTGGAGGATTAGACATGCTGAGAGAGCCAGGCACACCAGGTGTATGGAAAGCTGCTAAAAGCGGCTAAAGTGAATGAAGTACCACTGAGGCGTTTTGTTGAGGCAAATGTTAAAGTCCTGGGACTGGGACACTGGGTGAATGAGACAACTTTGAGTCGGTGAGACAATCCACCCTATTTGCTGAAGATAAGGGAACTTTACTTTGTGTTATATGCTGAAGTTAAACGTTCATTTGAGTTTTTCACCTGTGAGCTGCCTGTTGCAAAAAATAAAGACTTTTGGTTTATGGAAAAGCCCTGTGTGAGTGCTCTGTGAGCTCCCCAACATTACAAGTGGTGTTTTAATCCGGGCAGGATGCTAGCTAGCTCTCGCAGAAGACATTTAAACGCAAATAATATACATTAAAAGGGACAGTGTGTCTATTATACAGTATGTTGTGGGCAGAGACTGGAGTCCCTGCAAGAGAAGTTAATGTGAACTGTATTTCTGTGCATGAAAGTGCATTATGTGTGCAGATGAGGAGACCCTGCAAGAGTCAAGGACTGAAACCCCTTAAAGAGACAGTGCTCAATTTTTTTTTTCCTGTGGATTGTGAAACGGAATGACTGCAAGTATGGGGTGCTCAAAGCAAAAAGAGTACTATGCAAAGATGGGGGAGAGAGTCTGGGGGCTGGAGAGATGGTCAAGAAGCTGAATAGGTGCCAGAAAAAGCTGCGCCAGTTTGTGAGTCTCCTGTGGACTGGTGCAAGCCATATTGGCAGCATTGACCCCAGCTACTATAGTGGAGAAGCCCAAACTGTCTGCCCAGAGAGAGCAAGGGGCTGAACAGAGGCCCAGCAGTGTTATATACATCTAAAAACGTATCTATTTATCAATCTTTTGTATGACATAATTCCAAAACAATTAAATAAAAATATAAATACAGCAAATCTTCCATGTTGAAACTGTTATTAATAAATTGCCGATCGTAAATCTCACTCTTTAATTTGAGTGATGTGACACTGACTCAGGATGAACTAACAGTTTTAGATAAAGGCTTAAAATTTGCCCCCACTAAGAATCTGGACAAATTTGAGATATACAGTGGCCAGATTATTATGACCACCTGACGTTTGTAGGCAAATTAGCTATAATTTCACACTGAAGTTGCTAGAGGGCCAGGCCATTATAAATAGGGAAGCAGGTTGTTTAAAACGACAGTAGAAGTGATTTTTTTTCTGAAGATATAGGTAAACAACGCGATTTAACAGCCTTTGAACGTGGGATGATTGTTGGCGCGAGCGCCATGGACTGAGTATCAGCAAAACAGCAGAATTCGTTAAATGTTTAAGAGCAGCTGTTGTTAAAGTGTTTAAAGACTGGACTGTCAGCCGAAAATCTGGGTCTGAACGTGCGAATTGTGGTCATCAGCGACTAGTCAATGTCAGGGCAGAACGGAGAGTGGCAAGACTGGTACAAGACAACAGAAGGGCAACAGTGCAGTGTCAGATTCCTCGCATCACCTTTCAACATCTCGTGGAGTCACGAGGCTGCCCAACTAAGTAATCTCGTGGAGTGATCTTGTGGCCCAACGAAGTACTGATGGGGTGGTCATAATAATCTGGCCACTCAGTGTATATTTCCATACACAAATTTGCCCACAAATTATGTGTAAAGTATTTTATGTCCAACCCCATAACACAACAGGTACACGCCAGGTATGGTATGTCTGGATTTAGACATACAGTTATTGTCTGGCGCTCCCAATATTGTCTCTATATATTGGCTCATCATACTATGCCATTTTCAGTTGCCAAGGTAACTGCCATTGCTGTAATGGGTAGCCATGTTAAGGAACTCCCAGCCCCTGACAAAGTCACGTGAGACATAGCGTACATAGGGTGGAGTCCTTGACAGGAGGAGGAATTGAGATCCGAACGCGCTTGGAGAGTGTGATGCATCTTTTTTTTTTTTAGCCCGTGGAGCGTGTTCGAAAACTAAACCCCTGTGAACAAAAAAAGTGAATCGTGAAATCATAATTTAACCCATTCATGTTAGCAGGGCAGAATTGCAAGCGCCACCCACAAGCTGAGCACCGAGACGCGATCCAGCGATCCTGACCAGCGTCCGACTACAAGAGGCACCTCGTGAGGCAACAGGGATCGGAGTGAAACTGTGAGTGAGGGAAGCTGGGACGGGGTTGGCTGTAAATTTATTGCTATAGTGTACTGGACGTGTGTAATGTATATGTAGTACATATATACAGCACACACCTCCACTATACTACAGCAATAGATTTACAATTCTCCACTGCTAACATGAATAGGTTAAATCATGATCCATAGTACATAACATGTAGTTGTACTATGGATCCTTTAAAGTCACCTGTCCCTTTAAAAAAAAAAGAAGTATCTGTAATTGGTATCGGCAAGTACATGAGGGGAAGTACTTGTACTTGTACTCGGTCCTGAAAAAGTGGCATCGGGACATCCCTACTTAATAGTGACCCCCCCCCTTGCCCTCACTCACTGTGCGGGAGAGCAGCGACGAGTCCACGCTGGTCCAGTGGGAGGAGCTCCAGGTGGGGTCCTAATTTAGCTGGCCCAGAGGTGCCAGCCAGCTAAATTAAGATCTCACCTGGGTCTCCTCCCACTGGACCAGCGCTGACTCGCCGCTGCTCTCTGGCACTGAACGGAAGAGGAGCTTAGTGTCACTGCTGCTCCGGTGGGCGGCGCTCCGAGTGAGGTCCTCTGGCAGTCGGGCAGTCGCCGGCCACCTAAATTAGGACCTCACCTGGAGCGCCCCCCGGAGCAGCAGTGACGTGATGCTCGGCGAGGTAAGAAAAAAAAAGAAAAAAACAAAACAGCGCAAGCTTCGGCGCTAGGCATCGGGGCATTTTGACAAGTACAAGTACTTGTCAAAATGCCCTGTATCGGGCCCGATTCCGATGCTAGCATCGGTATCGGGACATCCCTATTTACTAAATCATAAATCAAATCTAAATCAATCTTTTTGTGAAATCGGGACATCCCTAGTTTACACCCCATTGTTGAGCCTTTTAGGAACCCCTGTCACTAGGCTAGGTACTCAGAGCAACCATACCAGCAAGCCAGTACAGCTACTCCTTACCCCACCTGCCACTGATAAGAACAGATACTACACTTGATCTTAGCCAAAAGGCCGAGAAGTGATGCTTCTTTTAAATAGGAGTTCTTACTGCACACTGAGGATTGTGTTTGTGAGTATTATTTTAATAAATAAAAAAATTAATTTGGAAGCAGTGTACAGTATGAGTATTTGTCTTTACATCTTGGTTGGGATCGTGACTTGCTCAGTTGAGATGCATATCTGACAGCGGTGTGAAAGGAACAGGGAGCTGGCTGAACGAGCGGTGTTTTTTAATCAAGCTCTGCATACCAAAAAAAGTGCATTAGACCTGTGGATGGGTCTAGTAATAAGGTGAGAGCCGAGAAGTGGATGTTTTAAGGTGGAAGATACACAAAGGAAGCACAGAGTATTTGTGTCTGCACATCGGTCATTATCACATTGAAGTGTGGGAAGTTCTTCACAGAGAGACATATCACACCTCTATAATGGACTTTGAGAGGAAATGTATTTTGTTTGTGATTGTTGATGCGAATCACATTTTGAATTGATTAGGATTTGTTATACAGATAAAATGAGTCACATATGAAGCATTAAGTGCTATAAATTGATATTGGTTTTTTATTCATCTATTTTGTTGGAGATACATTTTAAATTAGTCATCACGTTATTATTTTTCTTTAGTCAGACATTGGGTTATCAATATTACACTGACAGTTTATTACTTTGGAATTTCAAATAGCGCAACACTTTATTATATTGTAGTGATGTGTAATTTATCTGGTTTTTCATTTCTGCCATCCACACTCTTGTGGTTACAATAACTGGACAAAAAGACATTGATCTTGTGCCTGGGAAAACTTACTCCAAACTGTTGTGGCATCAAGGTGATTGTAGCTGAAACATGACCACATATATTGAGTCTTAATACTATTTTCTTTCAGAAGTATTTACTTTTATATTATAAGCTCTCATGAGCGGGGCCCTCCTAACCCTCTTTCAATTGTAAAGCGTTGCACAAACTGTTGGTGCTATATAAATCCTGTTAAATCGTGCGCACTGTGCTACTGCTTATAAACATGCATAAACTTCCAAACAATGTGTACATTTCACATAAACATAAATTTTCAAACGAATAATATTCAATATGACAATATTTAATAACAGTCCTTAGTAAATCCGTATAAAGTGTGTTTGGGAAAAATCCACAATGTGACAATGATCCTGAATGATGAAATAAAGTGCTCCCGACTCCCAATGTGTTAAATTACTGAGAATACACTCACCAGAGATCCATGACCAAACATCTCCTTGGTCAATAAACGTAATTGTGGTGAGTGTCTTTCATGGATGGGATAATCGCTCTTATGAGTAAACAAATCCTCCTTTTCGTATAACACGGCAGTTGCCACTCACTCAGCGAGGGGAGAAATCCAATATAGAAGAGGAATAAATGCGTCAAAGGGTGATGTACGTAAAAGAAATTTAATTTATTGCAACAATAAAACACACTTACAAGATAGACAGAATGAAAGCACCTTGCAGCAAACAATCAATCGATTCCATCTAAGAAAACCAGAACCAGAAATCCAACTGCTAGTCACCTATGGTGTAACCTCAGTACGTGTCCTATCCTTTCCAACGCATTACATCCCTTGACTTCACAATAAGTGGCTTGATCTTCTTAATGCTCTAGTTATGTCCAGATACTGCAATATACACTTGTACATTCAGTGAATGGAACTTATTTTCCTTGGCATTCTTAGGATTCTTACAGCAGGGTAAAACTGTGTTTTGTGACCTGTAGAAGAACAGTAAGTATGTTTGGGGTTTGGGGTTCTATATTCATTGCTATTGGCTGAAGCTGAAAAAGCTCTCCACATCTTAGCATAGCTTCTCCAAAAAGAAGCATTGCAAATTGTGAGTAAAGTGTTAATTACGAAAAAAAAGAAGGTATTTTCACAATGGGATGTGCAAGTGCCCATAGGAAAAGGAAGGGGGGGCTTTAAAGAAACATTTCCAGACCTCAACAATACATTTTTTTTTTAAACATTTATTTAGTATGTTGTTTTAAACATTTTTAAAAATTGTATAAAAAAGACATATACTGGTACATTCACCACATGGTAACGATACCGTACAAATCTGAATGATATAGTTGTTGTTCAAGGTTGTATATATGCTCTTATGTGTCCCAACATGTTTCGCCCGTCCGGGTATCTTCAGGGGAAAAGACAAGAGAAGATATATATGTCGTGTTTGGACTTTTCTAATCGGCCGGTCACAAGCAAGAAGGTATGACTGATGGGTGAAGAGAAAAATGCTGTTTCATTCGTCAAATTCAGATAAAGAATAATTCTATAGGGTATAGATTGCCGCAAGAGGGAGGGTCGCGTCGGAGAAGCACACCCAAGCGGTCCGAGCGATGAGCAGCAGTGACAACGTTAGCAGGTGAAGATTATGATATGCTGCTAGAAGTCCACTGAGTGTGGTGTCGATAGGTCGAACCAGAGCAGTGTAATTCTTAGTTAGTCTTATTTATCCTATGACTAAATAGAAATCGTGACATAGGATATTAGTTAGGTGTGGACGTAGAGGTGACTTCGGGGTTAAGCATATAAAATGGCCCCGATGCGGCCATTCCTTGCATGACACTTGGGAGAGGAGCAACACAACCCCACCGAAGAAGGTATTGGAACTCTATGAGCTGTCACAATTTGAATCTATACTGCTTACCACACTATGTTTAGTCTATACTGACTGTTGTGCTCTTCACTGCTTTCAGCACTTATTATCTAACCGGGTTAATGACACTCCCTTTATCTGGCCTTTGATGGTCTACTTATACATCACTACTTAGTTTTAATCTTACACACTACTATTTTTATCCTTCCCTTTATCTGGCCTCTGATGGTCTACATATATATCACTACTTATTTTCATTTAATACACCAATATTTTAATTTTTTACATTTGATCCCTCTTTTCCTTCACCTTTTGTTTTTTTTGCTCACTTAAATTGATCTTATTCATATTAGTTTTATAACCTTTTTTTTATAATTTTGCGTACCACTGACCTTCAGAACCCTTTTCAACAGAGCATATATACAACCTTGAACAACAACGATATAATTCAGATTCGTACTGTAATCGTTACCATGTGGTGAATGTACCAGTATATGTCTTTTATACAATTTTTAAAAATGTTTAAAACAACACACTAAATAAATGTTTTTTTCAAAAAACATTTTATTGTTGAGGTCTGGAAATGTTTCTTTAAAGCCCCTCCTTCCTTTTCCTATGGGCACTTGCACATCCCATTGTGAAAATACCTTCTTTTTTTTCGTTATACTACATATTGGGGTGTGAAACTTCCAGTTCCTCTATGTTCTACCAGCAACACATGCCCACCAATAAACTTTAAAGTGTTAATTACCCTGCACGGACATCCCTTAGCACTCTAGATGACCCTCTCAAGAATCACGCTGTCAAGCAGCAAAAAAAAAACAAAAACTGAGGATTGGGGCTGAAAAACTTTCCCCTGTAGAAGAAGGTCTAGAAGATGCCAAGGAGGGGCTATGGACACATTTTGAATGCTAGGAATATAGGCTCTCAAGGCTTCCCTTAAAAGAAGAACTTGCTCACTTTCTTGTTCAGTTGAGAGGCAAAAAGGTCCACACTGGGTACCCCCCACCTCCCTACTACCTGCAAAAATACCTCCTGATTGAGCTCCCACTCAGTCTGACAAATGGCCTGCCTGCTGAAAAAAACATTTTCAAGGACCCCGTGAAGTGCACTGTTAGAGGTAATGTTTTCTCCTCCACAGGACAGCATACTGTAGGTCAGATCTAAAAATAAGTGACGTGGTACCCCCTTTATGATTTGTGTAAGCGACTTCCATGGCGTTGTCCTAGAAGATCATGACATCTTGACCTGCAATGATCTCTTGACGGGACAGCATAGCTTCCCCAATCACTGCCAACTCCTGAAAGTTGGAGGAGGCTGTAGACAGAGTCTCTTCACATCTTTCCTGAACTTGGTGTGTGGCAGAATGGGTCCCCATACCCAAAAGCTGGCACCCATAGTCATTTTTACTGGCTCGAGTTGTTTCCAAAGTCAACCTGCCACCAGGTTAACTAGCTCTAACTGCCAGGCTAAATCCTGGACCACCACTTGAGGTAGACCGCCAGTTGACTCCGAAGAATTTGGAGTATGATCCCAAACTGAAAGCAGGAACCCGGCTGGACGATATAGAAGCTTCTGAGTGGGGAGAGCTGGGAGAAGCTGACAGTTGGTGGGGCAGACGAACGAGTGGCTCAGGGACTGATAGAAAGTGAATGGCAAGGAGGGGTGTTGGGACAGAGAAGCTGGAAGTTGAATGCTGGAGGAGAGAAGGAATGCAACCTGTGGCTAGGTAACATAAAAACTGACACAGCTGTGCATTTGAAAGCTTGATGTGCTGTGCAGGCTGAACGAGTCTGAAGGGGTTAACTTAAAAGGTACAGAACTATACTGGTGGCTGGGGGAGAAAATTGCCTTGTTAGTAAATCTTACAAGTACCGTGCAAGGTTTGAAAGAAGAAGTCATGTTGATTCGTCATGATATACAAAATATATGTGATCGAATGGCAGCATTAGAAGACAGAGTTAACAATGTTGAGGATGACATGAAACCTATACAAAAAGGAGTACGTCTTACTTTTTTAACTGTTAAACAACATGGAGCACGCATAGAGGACTTAGAAAATAGACTCCGGCGTAATAATGTAAGAGTTGTGGGACTCCCAGAAGGAGTGGAAGGAAATAATCCTGAGAAATTTATGGAAACTTGGTTCAGAGAAATTATGGGAACAGAGAACCTTACTCCCCTTTTTGTGATTGAGCGGGCTCATAGGACCCCCTCTAGACAGCCACCACCTTGGACTAATCCAAGGACTTTTCTAATTAACCTCCTAAACCATAGAGGTCGAGATGCCATATTGCGTAAAGTAAGGCAGCAAGAAAATGTTATTATGAATGGGGCAAAAGTCTCCTTTTCAGATTTTTCTATGGAAATACAGTGAAAATGCAATCAATATGCAGAGGTGAAAAGGAGACTGTGTAAGCACAGTATACCATATGCTACTCTCTACCCGGCCAAGCTTAGAGTAGTTCTAAGAGACCCAGTACACTTTTTTGAAACACCAGCAACATCCTGGATGGAAAAGTATGGACTTTCTCTCTAAGATCCTAGGATTAGGAGATAGAAAAGAAAACGCATGCTATTTCTTTTTTTTTTTTTTTTTTTTAATGGAACACTGGGTACAGGCACTACATACCAGGCTACTAAGGACTCTGTGAGTAGTCTGGAGGATGCAAGATGGAAAGTAATGTGTCCTCAGGAGTTTGTGGATGTTTGGCTTCTTTTTTTTTGTGCTTTGGTGTGTTTTTCTTTTTTTTTTGGCTGTTTGTTTTGTCATCGGGAACAATATATGCAACAATATTTATTATCACAAAATGACACAATGGTTCACAAAATGACACAATGGTGTATAGGAGTGTGGGTTATAAGAAAGGGCAAAATGATTAATGTTTGATGGCTACCAAGAGGACAATTTTTTCATGTAATGTGAGAGGTCTGGGGGAACTAACAAAGAGATATGTAGTGTTTGATATAATTAAAATGTACTCCCCGGCGATTGTCTGTTTTTAGGAGACGCATATAGTGAGGGAAGATACAGGGTATTTAAAACACAGGCAATATATAACTCAGTACCACTCCATACATACTTCATACTCTAGGGGAGTCAGTGTGTTGATTTCAAACACAGTGAAGTTCTCCTGCAGACAGTCATGGCTGGATTCAGAAGGTCGATATGTGTTTTTATTTTGTGAAATTGATGGGATGATGTGTGTTATAGCAAGTGTATATATTCCCCCTCCATATTCAACAAGTGTATTGAAAGATCTGTTGAGATTTATGGGGTATAAACCCAATATGCTATTGTTGGTGATAGGTGATTATAACAATGACTTCAATGCCCTCCTAGATAAAGATGATCTAAAAGATAGGAGGGGAAAAATAGAACTAACACCGTTTGCTGTATATATGCGAAAGATTGGAATGATTGATGTTTGGAGACAGTGGAATCCGGAGGCAAGACAATATTCTTGTTATTCTCCGGCTTACGATGTAGTATCTTGGATAGATCTAGCGTTAGTGACAGAGAATATGTTAGCATATATCAGGGATGTACAATATGCACCCAGGGGGGTCTCCGACCATTCTCCTTTAATAGTTCAATTACAAAGTCATGGGGGAAGGAAGAAGGGGTTTTGTAAAGTGAACCCGTATTGGCGCTATGTTATTACTGAACATGATAAAAAAAAGCAACAGCTACAAGAATTTTAAATTAAAAATAGATTAACTGCACCTTTAAATATAGTATGGGACTCCCTTAAAGCTTATTTGCGGGGTATAAATAATAGCGAGATTATTAAGATTAAAAAGAAGTTGAGGATACAAGAAGTTGAATTGGCCGAGGCAGTAAGAGAGGCAGGGACAAAGTATCTTAATTCTCCTATAATTGAAAATAGGGACAGATGGGTAAATAGTCAAGAACTTTAGAAACGCTACATGTTACATAAAGAAGAGAGAAAGAGGTTTTTTTGCTGCACAACCCTACTTCGAGGAAGGAGAGAAGATCAGACATCACCTGGCCACTATAGCTCAATCGCAAAGAATTGAATTACTAGTTATATTGGTAATATTTTTGTGGGCCAGGTATGCTCGACCTCCAAGACAGATGAAATTGTCAATGCTTTTAAGGATTACTATCAAGTCTTATATACTAGTAAGGCCACATACAATACTGAGGACTTGATAAGTTTTTTTTTGGGGGGGGGGGGTTTCTTCCAAAACTGACAGAATTAGAGAACGAAGAACTGGGAGCACCTATCACAGAAGAAAAATTCCGTAATGCCATTAGGGAAACACCTAAAAATAAAGCAGCTGGAGTGGATGGAATACCATCTGAAATATATAAAAACTATGATGATGTTCTAATCCCAGAGTTACTGACAGTCTTTAATGAAGCAAGTAAAACGGAGAGGCTGCCAGAGTCAATGGGGGAAGCCATCACCGTGGTTATACCAAAGCCTGAGAAAGATAGTAGATATTTGGAATCTTAAAGACCAATATCGTTGCTGGCAGCAGATATTAAGGCCATTGCTAAGGTATAGGCAAAAAGATTATCTAAGGTTATCGGTAAATTAATACACCCAGACCAGGCAGGTTTTGTCCCGACTCGCTCAACATCCAATAATATTAGGAGATTGTTTCTTAATTTACTGTTACCCACTATAAATTAGGGAAATGGAGCTATGTCGCTAGATGCTGCCAAAGCATTTGACTGTGTAGAATGGGACTATTTATGGAGAACTCTTGAAAGATTTGGTATTAACCCACAGTGCACAGCTTAGATTAAGCTGCTATATTCCAATGTCAGAGCAAGGGTAAGTGTGAATGGATAATTATCTGAGCCATTCTCACTTTAAAGAGGCACCAGGCAGGGTTGCCCTTTATTACCCCTGTTATTCGCTATAGCACTGCAACCGTTAGCAGCAAAAATAAGAAACTCAGATGCATTAACGGGTTATATAAGAGAAACGGGAGAGGAGAAAACTGCCTTACATGCAGATGATGCATTAATATTTTTGGGAAATACATGGCAATCATTGGAAGCCCTGATGAATCTAGTAGATTGTTTTGGAAAGTTCTCAGGCTTCCAAATTAATTGGGAGAAATCAATGCTATTAACAATTGACCCTTTGCAGTACCCTTTACCGCAATGTGCAGAGAAAATCCAAATAGTATTTACAATTAAATACCCAGCAGTCAAATTATCATGTAATATAGCTGAGTATTTCCCTTTGAATATTCAGCCATTATTGGGAAAATTCCAGGTAAAGATCAAAAGTTAGTGTAAATTTGCCCTACCGGTAACCAGTAGCGCCAACCTGATCAAAATGATCTGGCTACCACAGTTGTTATACTGTTTTCAAAACTCACCGGTATGGATTCCAGCTAAAGTGTTTAGGAAGATAGACACTTTGACCTGAGAATTAGTATGGCGTAGAAAAACCACTAGGATAAAACTAGCAAATCTACAAAATAACAAACATGAATAAACAAAATATTTAAAAAATATTTTCTGGCATCCCAGATACAACAGATGACGGGTTGGGGGATGTATGATGGAGCTAATCCAATTTATAGGCTGATAAATATTGATAAAACAGAATATCCACCAATTTCTAAACTGGATGTGGGAGTATTTAACAGAGAAAAGAATCTTCGAACATTAAAATTGATGCAGTAAGCATGGGACTCAGTTAAGATAAATATGCAAAACAAGGGGTATACGAGTTATACACCTCTATGGCACAATTCTAAGTTGCAGGAAGTATATAAGCTGACTGGGTTTGGAAATTGGGAACAAAAAGGGCTGAAATATATACACCAAGTTTATGAAGTGTGGTATTGTGTGGCAATCCCACAGTGGAACTGGGGGTTGTAGTAACCCAGGACTCTCAGCCAGAGAGACTGAGCAGTTCCAGGAAACAAATTATTTTGCTGGGAAAGAACTGGCTTTGCAGTTCTCTCCAGAAAACCTGGATTTGGTATGGGATCCTGGAACTGGGAGATTTCAAAGAGAACTGGGAGGGATGAAATCTCCATTCCTGGGTCCATGGTTTAGTAGGGGCCAGAACCTAATGATTGTACACCTGTGCATAGCCCTTATGGAAAGGGTGCTGGCTAGTGTTCTGGGCTCCAGCTGGAAAGAGGAACAGAGGTGTTCAGGAGTCAGGAGGACTCCACCCAGACGTCAGAGGGGAGCCAGGTGGACTCCACCCAGACGTCAGAGGGGAGCCAGGTGGCTGTGTGTGCTGGAGGCACCTCGTAGGCAGCCGAGGAGACAGAGAGCCAGTGACACATGAGGGATGTGTTTTGAGTGCCCACGAGGGGAGAGGTCAGGAAGGTCAGTGACCCTAGGACCGCTATGACACACTGCTGAGAGAGCAGAGTGAGGGCTCATAAGCGAATCTACTGAGCCATATAAAGGGAACTGCCGTATGTTGCTGCTGATGCAAGATATATTTCTGTTTGCCCTAAATAAACTGCATTTGATTTGACTTACCTGGACTACAGTGGCGTGTCCTTGTTACAAGTGGTGTCAGAAGTGGCATCCGCTGTTGTACCGGTCATCCTCACAGAGGCCTTGAAGGTACAGGACCAAGGAAAGTGGAAGAAGTTGAATGCAATGAACTGACATTGAAAGGACAGAGTGTGTAGAGACTGGAGTCTCTGGAAAAGGAATTCTGGTGAACCGTTTCTGAGATTGCTTGCTGTGTAAAGCAGGTGAGTCGAGGCCTGCAGGAGAAAAGCAAGTCCTTAAAGAGACAGTGCTAAAAAATTCTGTGGACGGTGGAACACAGTGTGCAAAAGTGCAGTGGATGGCAAAAAACTGATTGTCTGTCAGGATGAGGTGATCGATGAAAAAGCACTGTTGTGATAAAATGGTCGGAAGAGTTTGGCGGTCAACACCTGTGGGGGCTGTACAGGTGCCAGAAAAAGCTGTGCGAGGTTGTGCGTCTGCCATGGATTGGCGCAAGCAGCATCTGGTTGCATTGACCCCAGCTATTACAGAGGAGAAGCCCGCTCTGAATGCCTGGAGAGAGCGAGGGGCTGAACAGAGGCTCAGCAGGGGCGCAGTTGTCGGTAGCAACGGCGTTGAACGCAGGATTGCTGACCGCATGCAATGGAGGTCGCCTGCAGAGGAATGGAGCCGAGCAACGATGCCTGGAGAGAAGATCCGGTACAGCCAGGAGAACCAGAGAGTGGTCAACAGGAGAGTGCCATCTCCCATAGCAACCAGGAGAAGGTTGCCACCAGGAGTGAAAAGCAGCAGTGGTGATGCAGCGCAGCGTTTTGTTCAACCTGTGAGTGTGTTTCAATCTGCCAAGAATTCCCAGGAGGGAAACGCATGTGATCGTGCAGTACCGTGTGCAGCATGTGGCCGATGGGGTCATGGGTGTGTGACATGCCCTGAGCTGTGGGGTACCCCGGGAGATCCTGATGGGCATAAGAGGGAGCCTGCAAGATCAGGCTCTGAAGAAAATGTGTTTGCAATCACCCCAGGCAACAGTGGAAAGTTTCCTGTTGTGCCGGCAGGGGGTGCAAAGGAGCATAAACTGCCTGCTGTTGTTTCACCTGATGTTCGTATGGGTGGAAGGGCAGGTGAAAAGCGAATTAAGGAGTCTCTACATCAGCGCACTCAAAGGAAGATGGCTACATATACTCCAGTGGTGGGTAAGACTGTCTTCAATGTTATGTTTACTGGGACTGGTAATACAGTCAAGAAAGAGACTGAATGTGACTCTGTTCATGGTGATGTGGGAGGGAACCCAGTTGGGAGACCCGCTGTAGAGAGAGACTTGCCTCTGTATAATGTGTTATATAGTGGGGAGGCAAGAGTTAAAAATGCATTTGCAAGTGTTGATGTACAGAGTATTGCTAATGAGAAGGGTAATACTGCTGAGTTAAAAAGTGATAAAAATGCATGTTATGATACGATGTGTAAAAATGGTGGTAAAAATGCGTTGTCTGCAGTGCGGGAGGGTGCAGCAGAAGTATCTTTGGAAACCTTTAGGGAGCCCTGTGAGCTGGAACCAGAGGTTACCCAGCACAGCTATGGTGCCGCCCTGCTGGGTCCGGGTGAAATTGCAACCAGTAATGTGAGGTCTAATGACGTAATTACTGAAATGAGCGATGGGATTAGTGTTCAGCTACCAGATACTTCTGTGTCTCCTCAGATGGATGGGTCGGTACTGCGGAGTACCTGCGATTGGAACACAGATAGTACCTTAGATTGGAGTGAATTAGCAAATCGGATAGGTCGGTGACCCTAGGACCGCTATGACACACTGCTGAGAGAGCAGAGTGAGGGCTCATAAGCGAATCTACTGAGCCATTTAAAGGGAACTGTCTTATGTTGCTGCTGATGCAAGATATATTTCTGTTTGCCCTAAATAAACTGCATTTGATTTGACTTACCTAGACTACAGTGGAGTGTCCTTGTTACAGAAGGTACAACAAAATTATATGTAACATGCCCTCCTGGATGAACCTGGTAGCCCAAGTTAAAGGGTGAAAAATTGGGTATTGTAGCAAAAATGTATCCCAAATTGTTAAAGGGGATAGAAGTAATGTAGTTTTTCGAGGGCAGAAGGCATGGCACCGGGATATTGGGGAGTTGAGCAAGGAAGAATGGGAAAAAGCAATGAAAATAGTCCCGAACTGTTCACTCTCGGCTACACATAGATTGATATATAACAAAAAGTCTGCGCTCCTGGATACAGCTAAAAGCTATTAACCCCAAAGCTGCTATGAGAAAGGAGAACCTTAAATGTTTAAAAATGCTAACCCTGCTATATCTCTATTAATTCACTGAAAGAATCTCACGGAGTATTAACTTTTTACGGTATATTATTCACCAAGTAATATATTATATATTCACTAAAGTTATGAGGATTTGTTCATAATTTCATTTATAACACGGTTTATTTGGTTTAGTATATGTATTCACCCTTAGCGCTGTATTAGCATTTTTATACACATAGATTGACACAATTATTTATTCTACACTGTGCATACCGCACACCAAAACAATTATTTCAATGGTGTTATATGCAAGATCCCTCTTGTAAAAGGTGTGGGCATTTAGAAAACACATTAATATACTTATTATGGCACTGTCCTAAATTATTTAGATATTGGGAGAATATAATTAAATAAATAAAATATATTCAATTAATCTGGAGATGGACCCGAGTATTGTGTTCTGCGAAATTCTGCCAGAGGACTTAGGCATAAGATCTCAGAAATTGTCCTGCACTAGGTTGTTGTTTATAGCTAGAAAACTGATAGCGCAGAAATGGATCTCACCTTGTCCACCTATGTATAAGCACTGGATTAAAATGGTTAATATAATGTTGGAAAGGGAAAAATTATTATTTTGGCATAGAGGAAAAGCACGGAACTCTGGAAAGAATGGCTCCTTTCTGAAGAAGGGATAAATGATAACTCACTGGTGAATCACGTTTGTTTAAATAGCAAGAATCATAGTGTAATATGAGCCCAATAGATAAGTGAATTTTATATTTTGTTTCTGATGGTATATTAATGGTATAATTATGTGGTGTTTTTTTTTGTTTATTATTTACTTTTTTTGTATAAATGTTGTATGTTATATAATTTGGAAAATAATAAAGCTTATGGAAGGAAAAAGCTGGAATAGAGGAGTCATGAGGCTTAGAAGGTGCATAATCTACCGGACAGATATTAGTGGAAGCCAACTGAGAGACTTTTTTTTTTTTTTCTGTATTTTGGTTTTTGATTTTCTTATACATCCTAGCGCAACTACCTTGGTCACCATCTGTTATCTTGGGGAATTAACCCTAAAACTATAAGTTTGCTGCTATGGATATGAATTGGACTTAAATTGCTTTCTGGCTGATGATTAAAATATATTGAAGAACATAGTTGAAGTTGGAAGGAGAATAATGGTCTTGGTATTGGTCGAAAGCAAAAATATTAACTGTTCACCCCCTCCGGATCCCCCAATTTGTCATATACGATCACTCTACCTTATAAGCAAGAATACTATCCGTATATGTCTCAATACCCTATGAGACCAACCTGAAACCAATCCCATACGAATTAGTCTTGTATGTGGATTTTTATGACACTTTTTAAATTTTTTACTAATTTGAGCTCATTTAACTATTTCCTCTTGATTATTTATTTTTAAGTTTTAGTTTAATGTATGTACTAATTTCTGAAAATTTATGTCACTTCATTTTAGATGTCTCCATCTAAGTATGCTTTAGTCTTTTCCCCCTTTTTCAGTTTTTTTCTTTCTATAGTGGCATATCCTTAACCTTCCCCCATATAAATGGACAATGGCGATTATTATTTTAAATATAAGCATTTGAAGCTATATTGCATTGCTAATGGTGTTCGGCATTTTCTTCACTCCCCGATATTAGATTTATATACAACAATGCGTTTATCTCCTCTTTTATGCTCTTTCTTAGTCTTCTATATTGTTTTTAAATTATTTTTATATTGTTTTATATATACCTTAAGGCCCCGTTCACATTGAGCGATTTTTGCAGTGATATCGCTCATATTTCCGCGCTATATCGCTCTATGTAGCTTCACCAATACATTTCAATGTAGCTGTTCACATCTCGTCGCTCAATATCGCTCAATATCGCTTGTAGCTCGTCGCTGGTAGCTTGTCGCTTCTACATGACCCTTTTTTAGAGCGATTTTGAGCGATATTGCTCCTGATTGCATACAGCCCAATAGGAAGACGTCGCTCAATGTCGCTCAAAGTCGCGCGATTTCCATGTCGCTCAGTGTGAATGGGGTCTTATATGTATAGTGCACGCACTAGTAAATTTAAAATGTATAATGTATACTAATGAATTTTGCTAATGCATTTTTAATGTCATGATCTATGTATTTTAATAGCAAACCTAATTGTGCAATTGTTTTTACTAATGCATATACCTCAAAGAGATGGTGGAAACACTGATTGAGGAGTGTCCTGGGGCATTTATTACATATGTTGGAACAGCTGAACCGATATGTAATTGGCTAACTAGGTAGAGGAACACATGTTAGTCATTGAAATGAAGGCGTATCCTGGCTATTTGGTCTGTATAAAGCTCCTGTGCCAGAGGGGAAACAACACCTTTTTGAGAGTCTCTACGACGAAACGCATAAAAGGAGTGTGCCGTTTCCCCGCTGACACCCTGGAAAGAGGCTAGCTATAAGTTGCTTATGCTGTTGTGCCTATGACTGCCGATTTCCAAACTGATCAATTTACCTGCTTTATAATTCAACCATTTAGTATCCACATTGTATTTTCACTATATGGCACACATATGCATTATTCATTAACTTATTTAACCTATCAGTTTTATATTCGTACCTTCACCATATTTATATGACACGTGTATTTATTAACGTTCATGCACATATGCACTTTTGGATTGCATTTAGTTGCAAGTAGGATTTGATCACTTATATTGGTTCCGTTTGTGGTGTAAATATAGCACGTATCACAATACCAAGCGCAGCACACTGGTTCACAACTGAGAGACTGCCAACCTTAATGTGTCTACTTTTTCATGAGTCAAAATTAGGGATATCCCGATACCGATGCTAGCATCGGAATCGGGCCCGACACAGGGCATTTTGACAAGTACTTCTCAAAATGCCCCGATGCATAGCACCGATGCCTGCACTGTTTTTTGTTGTTGTTGTTATGCTTTACCTTCTATGGTGGAGTCCTCTGGGCAGGCTGTGTGAAGGAGCGCCACGTCACTGCTGTGGGCGGAGCTCCAGCTGGGATCCTAATGTAGGTGGCCGGAGACTGCCTGGAGCTCCTCCCAGAGCAGTGACGCGACACTCCTGCGCTCAGCGCCGCCGACATCAGTGCGGATCCAGGGGGATAGAGCCGCTCCCTGCCTCTCCCACCCACGGTACTGTGAGAAAAATCGTGAGACACCGCGATCAAGGCAACAGTAAGTTTTTTGTGTGATCTACTGCTGTAGTGCATTCTATATGTTCTGTACATATACAGTACATATAGAATGCACTGCAGCAATAGATTTACAATTCTGCACTGCTAATCTGAATGGGTTAAATGATCCATGTTATGTACTATTATGTACTATGGATCATGATTTAACCTATTCATGTTAGGAGATAATTGTAACGCTATTGCTGCAGTGTACGGGACATGTGTGGTGTATATGTACTATGGATCATGATTTAACCTATTCATGTTAGCAGGGCAGAACTGTGAGCGCCTCCCACAAGCTGAGCACCGAGACGCGATGCAGCAATCCTGCCCAGCGCCGACTACAAGAGGCACCGCGTGAGGCAACAGGGATCGGAGTGAAACTGTGATGGGGCTGGCTGTAAATCTATTGCTATAGTGTACTGGACGTGTGTAATATATACGTAGTACACACTGACACTACACTCCAGCAATACATTTACAATTCTGCCTGCTAACATGAATAGGTTAAATCATGATCCATAGTACATAACATGTAGTTGTACTATGGATCATTTAAAGTCACCTGTCCCTTAAAAAAAAAAAAGTATCGGTAATTGGTATCGGCAAGTACATGCGGGGAAGTACTTGTACTTGGTCCTGAAAAAGTGGTATCGGGACATCCCTAGTTAAAATAATCTTTTGAGATAATGATTCTATTCTGTAACCCAGGAATACTCTTGATTGAGAAAGGATTAGTGAGGACTTTCCCCAATAAATCCTAATTCTCGAGATTGCAAGGTTTCCAGAACTGTCTGTAGGTCCGAGGAAAGCTTGTCCGGAGACTGAGCAAGCATAAGGCTATTGTCCAGATATTGAATTACTTGACTCCTCTGTAGGCAAAAAAAGGATTCAGCAAATACCTTGGTAAATATCCTTGGTGCCGCCAAAAGACTGAATGGAAGCGTTTGAAGTTGCCAGTGTAGGATCCTAATTCCATCTGTACCGCAAACTTCAAATACTGTTGATGCAATGGAAAATGGGAATGTGCAGGTAAGTATCCTGTGGGTCCATCATGATCATGTATATGTCCTTCTGTAAAATATTTTGGATTTAATAAATGTCCTCTATCTTTTTTGTACAACAGAAACTTGTTTAGCTTTCCTGACAGTTTACAAACCACAGAAACGTGGGTATAAAACCCCTGGCTGGTGGGTACTGGAACAATTACTTTATGTTCCTGAAAACACTGAATACACTTCAACAGGATCTCTGCTTTCCTTTGGTCATCCAAAAGAAGTTTGTTGGGGGGAGGCCACAAACTCTGGTTGATAACCCTCCTGAATGAGCTGAACAATATAGGGACTGGCTGAGATGTGGACCCACTATTACTGAAGCCCCTAGGCTTGTTTTTGCTAAAGGTCCATCTTTTCTTAGCTTCCATACCCATAGGGTTCTGGACAGACTGTCCTTGAGGGGTCAAAAAAAATAGTATTTCTGTACTAATCATAAAATCCTTTTTCTCTTCTGTTCATTGAAGGACACAGCCGGAAAGCAGTGGAATAGAGGGTGGGCTAAACAGAGCAGAACAACATACCCACAACTGAAGAAGCACTTACACTACTGCCTGCCAAACCATGGGATCAAAACTTGAATCCGCAGATGACACACCATCCACCTTTTAAAACTTATAAGAAAGTATGGACAGAAGACCATGTAGCGGCCTTACATACTCGGGCAACAGAAACCTGGTGAAACACATCCCGGAGAATGGACCACACCCCTTATCAAGACACTGATGGCTCAGATAATCCAGTTGCCAGTATTCCATCCCTGGAATGTGAACAGCGGACAGAGCCAGGAAGACAGGATTAAAGCCACCTCCAGCACCACTGCAAAACTCTTTATGCAGCTCCGTCCAGATCTCACCAGGGCTGCGTCCAGATCTCACCAGGGCTGCGTCCAGCTTTCACCAGGGCTCAATAGAGATCTCACCAGAGCTGAATAGAGATCAGACAGAATCTAGGCACAGCCTGGTGAGATCTGGACGCAGCCTGGTGACATCTGGAATCCAGATGTCATCAGGCTGTGTCCAGATCTAACCAAAGCTGGTCCAGATGTCACCAGAGCTGCGTCCAGATGTCACCAGAGCTGCGTCCAGATGTCACCAGAGCTGCGTCCAGATGTCACCAGAGCTGCGTCCAGATGTCACCAGCCTGCGTCATGAAGTCACCAGGCTTGCCTATTGTGTCTCTACAGCGCTGCGTCCCCATGTCAGCAGGACTGCATTTTGTGTCTCTCAGCGCCGACAGCGCTCAGCTATGCTGAGGGATTACCGAACGGATTGGGTGGAGGTCACGTGCACGCTCCGCGGCTGTATTTCACGGTATGGGGCTGACTCGAGCAGTGCCTGCGGTGGAGAGGTGAAGTTGAGGACCAATTCTTGTAAATAAAGTCACCAATGAATGGATCATAAGGAAAGACCCTAAAAGACCGTTTATGCTTGTGGGTACCAAACGCCACCCCATACTCAATCTTAAAAGTCTCCCTGACAGCTTTGATGATTTTCCAATACCAGCACCCTCTCCTGAGCCAACTTAGCTGCTGGCACATCATCCTCACTACCAGAAGAAACCAAATCCGGTTCCATAGAGGGAATAGGGTCAGCCATAGATGATAATAATCCAAAAATCACTGCGCTAGGAGTGAGTGACTCGAAAACTAATTGGACCAGCGGCAACTATGTGTGTAGGTGAATCTAATGTGTAGCAAGTAAGTTGCGCTCGGTCAGATTGTGAATAGGTGTTGAAATAAATGTAATAATCTCTCGAAACAAAGGGAAAGATTACCTGCAGATAACAAAATAAATATATCCACTAGTGACAGTGAATGAATGGTTAAAAGGTATGTGAACGTGTCAATCACAGCCCGGTGTTACTTGAGTGTTTGTATATGTATAGTGGGCTTTGACATACTGAACAGATCATTTATATCAAAAACATCCGTATGGGCATTTTTATGAAACAGTGTATATGTGAATGAACAATTAATAAAATCAACTGTGTATGAAATCCAATATGTGAAAAAATTGTGTATAATCAATAATCATAAGTGGAAAAAAAGAGCATATAAAAAACTTATATAATACATAAATCTAATACATAAATCTGTATATAAATCTGTATAATGATTAACCGACAAATAATGAGATATAGAAAATACAGTGCAACCCAGTGCGCTCTGGTTCCTCTCAAAGCGGGAACTGCGGGGTTAATAGGATCAAATCCCAACGACAATGTAGCAAGCAGTCATTTCAGAGAAATTGCGGTTTGCATAAAACAGTAATTACTTTCCTTATTTCCGTAATGTCTGAGTGGAAAGTTTGTTCGTTCACCAGAGAATCCGGAAAGGTCTGTGGTTATAATGATCCGGCACAATCTTTTCTCTCCAGATCAGATCTAGCCATCTGGTGTAGTTTCTCCTCTTATAACGGGTTTTCTAAAGACTCACCGCCCGACTGACGGCGAAGACCTGTTGAAAAAAACTCGCAGGGGAAAAAACGGAGAAAGAAGGCGGGACCTTCTAAGTGTAGTAATTAAAGTTTATTTCTTTAAAAAATATATATAAATTGCACTTACAAGATAGATGAATTAATCAAGCTTAAAATCGTTTAGAAAGATATCAGCGGTGAGCGGCGGAGACAGATCTTCCTTGACGCATTTCGTTGATAACCACAGACCTTTCTGGATTCTCTGGGCCATTGTGTGGTCTGACATGGACTCTTGCGGACATCCCTGAGGAACCCTCTGGGGAACGAACAAACTTTCCACTCAGACATTACGGAAATAAGGAAAGTAATTACTGTTTTATGCAAACCGCAATTTCTCTGAAATGACTGCTTGCTACATTGTCGTTAGGATTTGAGCCTATTAACCCCGCAGTTCCCGCTTTGAGAGGAACCAGAGCGCACTGGGTTGCACTGTATTTTCTATCACTCATTATTTGTCGGTTAATCATTATACAGATTTATGTATTATATACGTTTTTTATATGCTCTTTTTTTCACTTATGATTATTGATTATACACAATTTTTTCACATATTGGATTTCATACACAGTTGATTTTATTAATTGTTCATTCACATATACACTGTTTCATAAAAATGCCCATACGGATGTTTTTGATATAAATGATCTGTTCAGTATGTCAAAGCCCACTATACATATACAAACACTCGAGTAACACTGGGCTGTGATTGACACGTTCACATACCTTTTAACCATTCATTTACTGTCACTAGTGGAGATATTTATTTTGTTATCTGCAGGTAATCTTTCCCTTTGTTTCGAGAGATTATTACATTTATTTCAACACCTATTCACAATCTGACCAAGCGCAATTTACTTGCTACACATTAGATTCACCTACACACATAGTTGCCGCTGGTCCAATTAGTTTTTGAGTCACTCACTCCTAGCGCAGTGATTTTTGGATTATTATTGTGGAGACCTAGGTCTTTATATTTTACTGCAGCTATGGAATTATTTGGTTTCATCAGAAATAGAGAGTTTAATTTAGAATCAGTGTTTTGTACACATAACACAGTTAGTGGTGATTTACAAAAAGAGCTTAACGCTCTGAAATTCCTAAAAGATAAAGAATTGAGACTTTGGTGATACTTTGGTGGGATATAATATCGCATGAACAGTATCTAAAAGAGGGTCTAACACCAAGAAGTTTAAGATGGGATGTCCCTCCAAATGACGGGTTAAAAGGCCCAGAAGCTGATAAAGAATGGTTTTTATTTTTCCATCATAATGAACAACAATTAATACAGTTGTTAAAAGAGCGAAAGCAGAGAAAGCTGAAAAAGGTAGAAAATAAAATTATAGAACTAAAGGAAAGATTAATATCTTTCAAAGATAAGGTAGAATTTCTAGAGATATCTACAGAAATTCAGCTATTTTTAAACAAAAGAGATAAACAGCTACAGGACAAAAAGCATAAGAGAAATATGAGAGACTTGGGAGATTTTAGGACTAATTCTGTATATAAGTGGCAAAAATATGGAGGAGACCCAACAGCACAGATGGAAAGCTACAAAGAGGAAGAAGGAGATATGAGTGGAAGTGAAGAAGAAAACACAAGTTATGAAACAAAACAAATAAAAAATAAGAAAAGGAAAAGAGAGGGGGAGGAGCCAAAAGATCAAGATGGTACAGATAGAATAAATGATCAGGAAGAAAAAATGATCAGGAAGAAAATTATCAGTTTAATAGTGGAATATCTGGAAGACACCACCCATTGTTGGAACAAACTCCAAAAGAACAAAGAACTGGAACTATAAAAAATAATAGACAGGAGAAAATGAATTTTTTAGAGGTTCGGAACAGAGACAGACCACCACCAGGAAGATTCATAGCCCAGAAAGGATACAACAGAGAATCACCCCCGGGATGGAAATACGAGAGAAGAGAACAACAAGACTACCATCACTGGACCCAAGGAAGATTCCATACCCCAACACATCCCATGTGGGTGCACATGGGGAGAGGAAGAAGAAACTTCGGAAGAGGGGGACAAGAGGGGGAAAGAGATTACGAGACAAGACGAAGATGGGATCGTTAGGGGAAGGAATTTTTAATTTAAGTACAGTGAGCCTTTCCCCAGACGAAATTAAAGTATTAGATCTAGGCCTGAAATTTGCACCCATTAGAAATCTAGATAAGTTTAGTACCTTCATGGACCTGAATACATTTGTACGGAAATTAAATATAAAAAGACACTTTGCACTAATACCATTGATACCCACGAATGAAAATGAACCAGAAAGAAAAGAATTTAAACATTCCTCCATTAAAAAATAAATCAGTCTTTAACCCCAAAACGGAATCAAACCACCATTTGGAAGTCTTTAGAACAATGGTGGAGGAAGACATAAGAGGGTTAACAATTAAAAATAAGAAAAATAAAAGCTATATAGATAAAGGACTGAAGCAATTAGAGAAGAAGAAGGAAATAGTGATCCGCCCTTCGGATAAAGGAGGAGGAGTGGTAATACTAGATAAAAGCTATT
Organism: Nanorana parkeri; assembly: GCF_000935625.1. Lineage (NCBI taxonomy): Eukaryota > Metazoa > Chordata > Amphibia > Anura > Dicroglossidae > Nanorana > Nanorana parkeri. The sequence goes on from NW_017307358.1 coordinate 203,376, forward strand.
ACGAGAAAGAAATGAGAAATATACTTGGTGACCAAAGCACATATAAGAAATTAAAGAAAGACCCCACAGCAGACATTAAGAAAGATCTAAAGAAATTGCTGAAAAAGGGATTAAAAGGAGGCATTCTGACGAAAAAAGAATACAAATACCTCCTACCCTCAGTGGGAAAAATACCAGTGATATATATGTTGCCAAAAATACATAAGGATTTGGAAAACCCACCCGGGAGACCTATAGTGAGCGGTATAGATTCGATTTTGGCCCGCTTGGGGGAGTACATAGATTGGTTCCTACAACCTAGTTGTAAAAGATACAAAAGCCTATTTGAGGGATAGTGGAGACATCATAAAGAATCTGTCTAACATCAAATATGAGGATGACATGATCCTAGCTACTATGCATGTTGTGTCCCTATACACAAACATACCCCATGACAGAGGAATAGAAGCCATAAAATGGGGCCTAAAAACTTTCTCAGATTTGGCAGAGGAGCAGATCACCTTTCTCTTACACTGTACAGAATTTGCATTAACAAATAACTACTTTTGGTATCAGGGGGACTTCTACACACAAATTAAAGGGGTAGCAATGGGGGCTAAGTTTGCCCCTAGTCTTGCGAACCTGTTTATGGTGAAATGGGAAGAGAATGCCATATTTGAATATAAGTGGCTAGGCCTGGTGATCTGGAAAAGATACATAGATGATGTGATTATAATATGGAAGGGCTCAATACCCTCACTAGAAGAATTTTGCAGATCACTCAACCAAAACAAAGAAGGCATAAGCTTCACTTATAATTATAGTAAAAACACCATAGATTTCCTGGACCTCACTATCCAGGGGAAGGAGGATAAATTAATGACTAAAACATTCTTTAAAAAGACAGATAGAAACGGCTATATCCCTATGGCAAGCTGCCATCATCCATTCTGGTTGAGGGGATACCAAAAGGACAGTTAACAAGAATAAAGAGGAACTGTACAATGCTGGAGGAATTTGAAGATCAAGCCCAGAAGATAAAGTCCAGATTTCAAGAAAAAGGCTACAGAGAACATGAGCTGGATAGAATCAAAAAGAAAGTGTCGGACCTAGACAGAGAACAG
>NW_017307358.1:206147-211619 GCF_000935625.1 Nanorana parkeri
CCCACAGCAGACATTAAGAAAGATCTAAAGAAATTGCTGAAAAAGGGATTAAAAGGAGGCATTCTGACGGAAAAAGAATACAAATACCTCCTACCCTCAGTGGGAAAAATACCAGTGATATATATGTTGCCAAAAATACATAAGGATTTGGAAAACCCACCCGGGAGACCTATAGTGAGCGGTATAGATTTGATTTTGGCCCGCTTGGGGGAGTACATAGATTGGTTCCTACAACCGCTAGTAAAAGATACAAAAGCCTATTTGAGGGATAGTGGAGACATCATAAAGAATCTGTCTAACATCAAATATGAGGATGACATATACTATGCTACTATGGATGTGGTGTCTCTATACACAAACATACCCCATGACAGAGGAATAGAAGCCATAAATGGGGCCTAAAAACTTTCTCAGATTTGGCAGAGGAGCAGATTACCTTTCTCATACACTGTACAGAATTTGCATTAACAAATAACTACTTTTCGTATCAGGGGGACTTCTACACACAAATTAAAGGGGTAGCAATGGGGGCTAAGTTTGCCCCTAGTCTTGCGAACCTATTTATGGCAAAATGGGAAGAAAATGCCATATTTGAATATAAGTGGCTAGGCCCAGTGATCTGGAAAATATAAAAAAAGGACTCCTTTTGAAAAAGTTAAATCAACGAAACGCGTCAAGGAAGATCTGTCTCCGCCGCTCACAGCTGATATCTTTCTAAACGATTTTAAGCTCGATTAATTCATGTATCATGTAAGTGCAATTTATATATTTTTTTTAAAGAAATAAACTTTTTTAATTACTGCACTTAGAAGGTCCCGCTTCTTTCTCCGTTTTTTCCCCTGGGAGTTTTTTTCAACAGGTCTTCGCCGTCAGTCGGGCGGTGAGTCTTTAGAAAACCCGTTATAAGAGGAGAAAACTACACCAGATTGCTAGATCTGGAGAGAAAAGATTGTGCCGGATCATTATAACCACAGACCTTTCCGGATTCTCTGGGCCATTGTGTGGTCTGACATGGACTCTTGCGGACATCCCTGAGGAACCCTCTGGTGAACGAACAAACTTTCCACTCAGACATTACGGAAATAAGGAAAGTAATTACTGTTTTATGCAAACCGCAATTTCTCTGAAATGACTGCTTGCTACATTGTCGTTAGGATTTGAGCTTATTAACCCCGCAGTTCTCGCTTTGAGAGGAACCAGAGCGCACTGGGTTGCACTGTATTTTCTATCACTCATTATTTGTCGGTTAATCATTATACAGATTTATGTATTATATACTTTTTTTATATGCTCTTCTTTTTTCACTTATGATTATACACAATTTTTTCACATATTGGATTTCATACACAGTTGATTTTATTAATTGTTCATTCACATATACACTGTTTCATAAAAATGCCCATACGGATGTTTTTGATATAAATGATCTGTTCAGTATGTCAAAGCCCACTATACATATACAAACACTCGAGTAACACTGGGCTGTGATTGACACGTTCACATACCTTTTAACCATTCATTCACTGTCACTAGTAGCCATAGATGATAGCCTAATCAGACAAAATTCGGAGGAAGTAGAATGCTTCTTAGGAGGGCCGCCTCGACAAAGCTTTCTCAATACGGTAAACAAAACTATCCATCGCCGAATGGAAAGAATCAAACGTCAATGCAGACCATAGGCCCTCGGTTCTGCCACCACAGTCTTAGGCGATTATGCAGCCAAAGGAAACAACCCCTGCAAGGACTTACCAGCTACCAGGAGTCATAAAACTCCCACCAATCAATACCACATGCAAGCAAAGAGAAGAGGAGCTGTTGGTTTATGCTGCTGTTGAGCCGCGCTCCAGCTGAAAAAAGGGGCCATCTTCCCGCTAGCTCCCAGAAGTCACTGTGTGAGGCAGCTGTCCTCAGTAAAAACAGTGCCACCCAGGACAGCAGGACGGGGGGAAAACTAATTTCTTGGTCCTGCTGAACCGCAACTGAGCTACCTCTGCACAGAACTGTCCTGTTCCCCACTGAGACGGGGAAGACACCCCCGCCCGCCACCAACAACAAAAAACAGCCTGTCCGACAGCAAGCCAGCTCAAAAAAAGAAGTGCCAGTGACGGTGATGCTCACTGTTTCCTTCTGCCCACAGAATAAAGGCTCAGAAATGGGGGAGGATCAGAGCATCCTGCAGAGAAAGTGCATCTCACAGTGGAAGCCAAAGCCCCGGGGCTGGGGGGACCCCCACAGCAATACGTGCAGGCCCATAAAGAGGAGAAGCACAGAGAGCTTAATGCTTTCATCATATACTTACCTCATAAAAGGTGTAGGGACACCTCAGCATACAGCAGATCACCTCAGATCGCAGTCTGGGTGCTGCTGGCTCAAAAGACAACACCGTGACTGACCCTTGGTCAATCAGTCATATGCACCACCAGAAGACCTTACTCACGCCATAGCAAAGAACTGCATATGGTCAAAAGTCTACATTGGGGAGACTACCAGGATCTATATATAAGGCCTGTCACTCAAGTAGCAGCTTGATTGAAGTATAAAATCTGATGAAAAATAGAAGAAAATCCTAGATCTAAGACAAAAAAAACTCCTAGGTCCTAACTGATGAATGCCAGGCAAAGGGGGTGATATAAACCCACATGGTCCTAAGGATCCCACTGTGTCTTTCAATGATTGGAAGAGAAAAACATTATTACTGCATTTTTTAAAATTTTTCTCTGGCACTTCTTCCCTTTCTTGGCTGACCTAAATAATACCGTATCCAGTTCAGCACCAAATAGAAGTTTTCCTTCAAAGGATATACCACAAAGCCTGGACGTATCCCTCTGGATCTTTCTATTTGTATAGAAACAAATCCTTACAGGTTTGGTGAATCGGAAACACTCTGCTCCTGTTTTCCTGTAATCCTCCATACATGAGGTCCTAAATACACAGCACCGAGAGGGACTCAGGAATGTGAACAAGGTCTCAGGAACAGAGAAGGTGCGGCCCACTCACCCAGCCGCGATAAATGGCGAAAGAGCCTCCTGCCTCAGACACACCATGACTGCGCTTTGCCGACTACAGCTACGCTCCACCACTACAGCAGGCACCTGCCCTGGAGAGAGCTAAAGCGGCACAATAAAGGAAGGGCACCCTGTGGACAAAGACAGGAAGATGATGCCACAACTAGGGAAACAGACCTGCCCCACCAGGGGAGATCAGTGACCACCCGATCAACTGATCCAACAAAACAAAAATTGCGCTGCATTTCCTGGAGGTAGGAAACACAAACAGAACCGAGGGCTTAGGGGGTGGGAGAGGATTTTAAAAAGTCTCTTTGTGTTTCATTTTGCCAGAAACCTATTGAGCGGATGACTTACTGTGCTGTCTGCCTGTGATAAGGAGGGGTTTGGAGATGAGGAGAGTAGGATGCACCACGACCGATGCTAGCATTGGTATCGATACCGAGTATTTGGGCGAGTACTCGTACTCGCCCAAATGCTCTGATGCCCGAACTTCTGGCCAATAAGGAAGCCGGGCGCTGTGGCTTCCTGATTGGTCGAGAAGTTGGCCAATCAGGAAGCCAGGCGGCGAATCATTACCCTCCCCCGACTTCCTGATTGGCCAGAAAGCCGGCTCCATGCTAATCAGGAACGCAGGTGGCGAGTCTTTACACGCCTCCGCATTCCCAGCTAATCAAGAAGCCTGGTGACGAGTCATTCCACGCTGCCTGGCTTCCTTAATGGGATTTCCAGTATCGGTATTCGGTATCGGCGAGTACCGGAAAAAAAAATAACGGTACTCGTACTCGATACCAAAAAACAGGCATCAGTGCAAACCTAGAGGAGAGGTCTGTATTCTTTGTAACCCCGCATGCTTAGGAATTGAGAGCAAAAATACATTGGGGGGAATTTATCAAAGCTTTAGCAGACATAATCTGGAACAGTTTCCCCTAAGTAACCAATCAACTTCTCTCTTCAGCTTGTTCAGTTAGGCTTTAAAAAAGTAAAGATAGGGGGGGGTGCATATGCGTGGTGACACAGCATGGACGTGTGTTTTAGTGTCGCTCCGCACCACCTGGGCTCTCTGAGGCTCCACGAACATTACATCAGCTTTGGGGATTCCAAAAGTTGGTCCCCCCCTCTTCTGACGCCTACCTGACTCGCAGCATGGGACTGTCTGGAAAAGTAAAACAAAAGAACCGCACAGACCCAAAAACTCAGTCGTCTAGGCCCAAGATGGCGCCTACCTCACTTACCAATGATTCCACGCGGGCTGCATCTGATGATTCGGATAATACATTGGAAAGCCAGACCTTGTTTCCTTCTGCTCTACTGCTTTGCTAGCCAATATTCGCTCAGTGTTTCAGGAAGAAATCACAGCTGTCACGAAACCGCTCTCAGCAGACCTGTTGTGAATTGCGTGACATTGGGGGCCGCACCTCAATGCTTGAACAAAGAATAGATGTCACCACCAGTGTTAGATGGCCACGAATCATTGCTGGAAGATCTACAGAAAGAGACCCAAATTCTACAGGATAAGCTGGAGGATATGGAAAACAGGGTACAGAGAGGTAATATACGAGTCCGTGGCCTACCTGAACATATAACTGACCGCGAAGGCTCTAAACCAGGAGTTAAACACCAGACATCCTGCTGGACCGTCTGGAGTTCGATAGGATCCACAGGGTGTTGGGTAGGCGCCCATTGGATGGACCCTCTAGAGGCATACTTGTCAAGCTGCATTTTATCAAGACAAAGGAACGTCTCCCGTCAGCTGCCAGGGATAAACCTGAATTGTCAGTTCAGGGCCACCCTTTCCAGCTGTTTGCAGACATCTCACCCATTACCATCCTTAGGCACAGTGTATTGAAACCCTTTCTACAGATCCCACAACGTAACATGTTACAGAGGTGGATTCCCCCTTTAAGTTGTACTTCACCTGTAGGAACCGCCAACTTCAAGCCTCAACCCAACAAGATTTCTCAATCTTCAGAAGGATCCGACTCACATGGCATACCGCAGGCTCTACACAGGATGTCTGGCTCAGGCAACGCACCACCCAAGCTCCAGCTCTCTCAAACACTGCAACGGCTCAAGTCCCAATGTTTTCAACTGTCGGGTGCCGAATGAGTATCTATTTCTTCGTTCTCGTCACTGCAAATTGCCTTGCATAGCCTCCTGATAGTGGTGGCTAGGTTGTTTCCAGAATTCTTTTGGATGCCTTTTTGTTACTCTAAAGGAACTTTAGGTTTGTGTTTTTTTTTTAATGCTTTGCACGAGGCCGCTATTGTTTTTTCTTTTAAATTTTTGATCGCATCCTCCTTATTTTTCGTGGTGGACTATTGCTCCCTACTCATGACCTTTCTACGTCACGGGCCCGGTCATGGTATTCTATCATAAGGCTATTTATCCCTGGTGTTTAATCCCCATTCCCGATCCCCTTCTCTCCCCCCCCCCCCCCCCCCCCCCCTTCTCGCTCACTACCTCT